>NC_142607.1:35102833-35287466 GCF_041222555.1 Hakea prostrata
TTAATGTTTAACATGTTTGATCTTAGCCTTTACTGTTGTTCTAATGTATTTCATCTATTCGAATCAATTCCCCTTTCTTTCTAGCCATTTTAGTCTTCTATGTTGACCACTGATATAAGCATTCTAGTAAGTTTCTATTTTTGATTCCTCTCATTCTAGGATTAATATTCTTTTGATTTTCTATTTAGTTATTCTTGCCTCTGATATTTTCTTGATATTCTATTAGAGTGAAGCCTTGTTCTCTCTAATTCTTCCCTTGAATCCATGGTGAGTTTGCTATGAGAACCATGTTGTTTCCAATTTAGAAACTCATGTTCCCAATTTATAAAGTACTGATTTTTGGACCATGGATGATGTCCAATTCATGCTAGATAGTCTTAGTATGTTTGTGTGAAGTTTCCTTTCGAATCTCGGATCAATCGGACTTCAAACGAAAAAGTTATGACCAAAAGAATGCATTTCTGTACCTTGTAGTCTCCATTGGTTGACTGATTGGTCGATTGGGGCCAGTAGACCAATCAATCGACTAATAAGATCTGTTTTGCTGATTAGGTCTTTGCTTGTTCTATTTAAGTCTAATCTCGAGTCTACTTCGTATTCTCTGCCTCCTAAGCCTCTGGAACGAGCCAAAGCTCCATTTCAACTATTTCTTTTGCATCCAAGGTTGGAATCTTGCACAGGATTGTTGCGTTTCTTCTCTTCTTGCATCGAAAGGTATGTTACACTCTCTTCTTCTTCTCCATCTCTGATTTTCTTTCCTTTTTGGGCTGAGACAGTAGAGAAGATGCTGCATTCTCTGTTGCAAGCATCCCTCTACTCGTCTCTCATGATTTTCTAAGGATTAATGGCTAATGCAATGATCTTAATCATGATCATTGCAAGATTTTGAAGGAATCATGATCTAAATCATGATCTTGTCTTCGTTCATCTTTTGATTCAAATTCTGATCTTCTTAGATCTGTTTTATTGATCATATTAGTAGTCAATCGCTGTGTTTTCTTTACAAAAGTTGTAACCTATCAATCTCTAGTTCTTTCTTCTTGATCATACCATGCTTTTTTCGAAAACCATGACTAATACATTTATGGTAAGTTTTGTTTCCTTATTTGTGTCTTTAGATTTTTGATCAATGATAGTGTTAGGTTTGTTCCTTAGCACTAGAATACTATCATGATAATTCCTTTCTTGTTTGGTGGTGATTCGAATCACAAAATTCAAATCAGAAATCCCTGTTTTTGTCTATCATTGAACCTGTTGGTCGATTGATTGGTCGACTGGGTCAATATACCAATCAATCGACCAATGAGGACAACAACCTCATATTTGGTCTGTTTTGGATGATTTGATCTCTTACCTTCTAGGTTTCTTTCCTAATATGATATATATACTTGTTTAGGACCTTCTTGCCAAGTTTGGGAAGAGTCTCCTTGATTCTTGGGATTCCCTTCAAGTTATATAAGGTAAGGATAGTTATTTCTTTAATTACATAGGTTGCATGATTTACTTTCCATATTTGAATCTTTTTGATTTATTTCCATAAATAGATTCTTATATTGATGTACTACTGATGCAACTACTCTAATCACAATAGCATTATTGTTTACATTATTTAGTTTATGTATGACTTTACTTGCCAATTATATATGAGTTGGATCATGTTCTTGATTACTTTCCATATGGGGAGTTACTATACTTGTGATATGATTGATTGATGATTGTGACTGTTTAGGTATGGTTTGGAAAGGAGAGGTGTCCTTTTGACACTTCTGTCCTTGGACATCAATGTGAATATTATGGCGGGATGTTTTCCGGAGATGCCCTTTGACACCTTCCTGAACTATTGATTTTCATACCTAGGGCTGTCTAGCAGTGTTTGGCTAGGATGTCCCCGTTGTATCAAACCCTAGTCGAAAGGGTATTGAGACCGAACGACCCGTGGTAGCAATGGGGATTCATGGGCGCTTAAGACCGGTA
Source organism: Hakea prostrata (assembly GCF_041222555.1). Lineage (NCBI taxonomy): Eukaryota > Viridiplantae > Streptophyta > Magnoliopsida > Proteales > Proteaceae > Hakea > Hakea prostrata. The sequence goes on from NC_142607.1 coordinate 35,104,808, forward strand.
ACCAACCCGTGAGAGGACAGGAATCACATTGTGGGGGCCATTCATTGGTAGGGTTGCATATGGATAGACCTGGGCTCATGGGGGCTCAAGACCGGTAACCAACCCGTGAGAGGACGTGAGAGCTTCCCGTTTACCATATGTAGATGACCAATTGGGTTGATGAGTCCGTAGTCAGGGACTATGAGGACTCTAGTGTGAAGGATACCGGAAAAGATCTCCAGGGGCGAGGAATGGACGTATCTGGAAATGAGTTGATATAACTAAGTAGAAGACTTGCATTTGGCTAGGCTTTACCTTGACATGCGCCAATACTTAGACCAATGGTGATGTGAGAGAGAGGTGACATAAACCCCAACCATGGGATGTCTCGAGGGATGCTGGACCCACTACCAAATGGCATTGTGTGATGAGACATTCCCAAAGAAGTATGATGCTATGACTTAAAGCATGTCTGCCAATAGAGACCAGCATACCTAGAGTTAGATTCATACATTCATTGTTTGTCTCATACCATATTGCATTCATGTTTTGCTTTGAAATCCTGCCATTTATGTTATTATGGATTTAACTGCCTTACTGGGTTTCTTTCGAAACTCACTCCTTTTGTACCATATCTTTTGTTAGACTTCTCTACAGGTTCGGATTACTATGACGATGCGTATGATGAAGCGCAAGGTGAAGAAGATGAAGAAGAGCCGACTGAAGATGTGGATTAGATTTCTCTTGTTTCTTCTAGACTTGTCTTTTACTTTACTTGTATTAGCTTAGAGCTTTACTTAGATTTCAATCTACCTTCCGCATATGTTGTGGAGAATATTTCCGCTATACTCTACAGTTGTCTTTTGATTTGGTATCTTGTTAATTCGCACTATGATATTCTTAGTGATCATTTTGAGATCTTTCCTTGAATTTTATTATTAACTTATTAGAATACAATGATTTGTTCTTACTATTAATTATGTTATTGTGCTAAATGGATATGGTCGTTCCTAAACTTGATCTTTTGGGTTGTGGATCACTCCCCGGGTAACCCCAGATAGGGTATAGGCTGGGTGTATTTGGGCGGGATGTGACAATAACACATATTTCTCAACATCTAGACTTCCTCCGCTGGATCTGGAATTACATCCCTGTAAATATAACACACGAACATTTGTAAACCTCTAGTGACCACTCCAGGCACATTGGCAGACTACAATAAAATAATGATATATATATGTGTGTGTGTGTGTGTGTGTGTGCGTGTCGGAGAAACAAAACATCATATACTTACAATCAAAATTGGATCGAAATGGGGAAAATGAGTATACAGTCCAGCAAAGCGAGTTCGCAAATGTGGTGCATGAAATGGCTATAGACATCATTTTTGCATTTTTTCCCCCTTAATGCCTTTATCCCCTGTTAAAACTTAGATATTTGAACAAGAAATTAAATTTGTGATATGAACCTGTTGTGATAAAATATCAATGTAATCTAAGTTGGCATATTAATGAGAGTTGTTGGTTGGGCAAAATTAATGACCTTAAATCTCTTCCATTGTGTCTAATCATATCATACTACTAGATAAAAGGAAAACCTCCAACACTTGTGGCATGTATATTAGTTGACCAAAATACCCCTCCTTAATAGACATATACCTTAAAGGAAAACCTCCAACACTTGTGGCACGTATCTTAGTTGACCAAAATACCCCTCCTTAATAGACATGTACCTTGACAAAAAACCTAAAACTACCCACCGCACCCCTTAAAAAGTGGACAATAAGTGACAAGCTACACACCCCAACACTACAAACCAACACACCTGATCAATGGGCAGCTGCCCCAGCATACACAACCATCCACACTCCAGCCTGGTAAAGGGAAAAAAACGACGCACCCTAGCACTGGAAACTATATCATCACATTAAACAACAGCAGGAAAAAGTACCTTCCAACACAAACATATTAAAATGAACCTTCCAATCGCAGACCCACACATTATCAACTGCAATTACATTACACAAACTTAAAGATTCAATTATCATTAATTGTTAATTTGTTGTTTATACTTAAGCATAAAAAGACATGTATCTGCTCATAGAAGTTATGGTATATATTTTTGTTAACCAAAATACCCCTAACCATTACCACATTATTACCATTACTATTATTAAAATCCAACATATACACATTAAAAAAAAAAACAGAAATATATTCAATAAACAAAGACAAAGTCAAAGTCTTAAAACATACTCAATAAACAAGATACAAAGTCTTAAAACAACTTTAATAAAACACAATAATAAAGTCTTAAAAGCTTCAATGATCATAACATATATTTCTCAACATCTAGACTTCCTCCGCTGGAGTTGGAACTGCATCCCTGTAAATATAACACACGAACATTTGTACACCTCCAGGGACCACTCCAGGCACATTGGCAGACTACAATAAAATAATAATTTATATATTTATATATATATATATATATATATGTGTGTGTGTGTGTGTGTGTGCGTGCGTGAGTGTGTGTGTGTTGGAGAAACAAAACATCATATACTTACCAGCAGAATTGGATCGAAAGGGAAAAATGAGTATACAGTCTAGCAAAGCGAATTTGCAAATGTGGCGCATGAAATGGCTATAGACATCCTTTTCACATTTTTTTCCCTTAATGCCTTTATCCCTTGTTAAAACTTAGATATGTGAACAAGAAATTAAATTTGTGATATGAACATGTTGTGATAAAATATCAATGTAATCTAAGTTGGCATATTAATGAGAGTTGTTGGTTGGGCAAAATTAATGACCATAAATCTCTTCCATTGTGTCTAATCATATCATACTACTAAATAAAAGGAAAACCTCTAACACTTGTGGCACTTACACCAAAATACCCCTCCTTAATACCCCTCTAACACTTGTGGCACTTACACCAAAATACCCCTCCTTAATACCCCTCTAACACTTGTGGCACGTATATTAGTTGATCAAAATACCCCTCCTTAATAGAGATGTACCTTAAAGGAAAACCTCCAACAGTTGTGGCACGTATATTAGTTGACCAAAATACTCCTTAATAGACATGTACCTTCACAAAAAACCTAAAACTACCCACCACACCCCTTAAAGGAAAACCTCAAACACTTGTGGCACGTATATTAGTTGACCAAAATACCCCTCCTTAATACCCCTCCTTAATACCCCTCCTTAATAGACATCTACCTTGACAAAAAACCTAAAACTACCCACCGCACCCCTTAAGAAGTGGACAAAAGTGACAAGCTACACACTCCAACACTACAAACCAACACACCTGATCAATGGGCAATTGCCCCAGCATACGCAACGATCCACACTCCCGCCTGGTAAAGGGAAAAAAACGATGCACCCCAGCACTGGAAACTATACCATCACATTAAACAATAGCAGGAAAAAGTACCTTCCAACACAAACATATTAGAATGAACCTTCCAATCGCAGACCCACACATTATCAATTGCTATTACATTACACAAACTTAAAGATTCAATTATCATTAATTGTTAACTTGTCATTGTTTATACTTAAGCATAAAAAGACATGTATCTGCTCATAGAAGTTATGGTATATATTTTTGTTAACCAAAATACCCCTAACCATTACCACACTATTACCATTACCATTATTAAAAGAAAAGAAATGGAAACACACCAATTGCCAACCAATGGGGGCGTCTTTGCCCAACCAACCTAACACCCAAACGATACCCTCAGAAATGAACCATGAGAAATATTGACCTCCGCCTCTTGACTGATAAATAATTTAAAAAAAAAAAAAAAGGGCTTTAACAAAAACGGGAGCGTCGTTAGCCATTTAAATACCCCCATTCAACATTAAAGCTCCACAAACACATCCCTTAATGTTTAGTTCCAATACAAAGAGACACATCTCTTAATTTTTTCTTCTGGTGGAAAAACACATTTCTTAACATGGGAGAGTCGTCAAGGGCTGCATTCCATAAGTGACACATCTCTTGAAATTATTCCATTGAATGGGTTCCAATTCTCCAACCAAGTTCAAATTATGCATTTCATTCCCCGAATTGAATTCTCAGGCAAAACCTCAGAAAGTAGCAGTTGGGATACCAGCTTCACCCAAATGCTGAAGAGCTTCTAGGCCATTTCTCTATGCCAGTAATGACTTCTCCCAACTGATCAACGAACTGCTATTTCTGCTCTGTTTTCCTCCAACTATGTCAGATTGTAATTACGAGCGCTTGTGGCTGTTGCGAAGGTTGGGGAACATTATTTCTCTGGTTTCTTTCTACAACCTCTACAATGGGAAGCGATTTTTCGCTCTGGTTTTCTTCTCTTATTTCACCTAAAGACCGAAAAGCATGCGGAAAGGAGTAAATAGAATGAAGATATAAACCCTAATTCTCACTTCTCCTACGTTATCTTTGTGAACGATTTACCATCTCTCTGGATTCAGGTAGCTGTTCCATATCGTTTCTCACGTATGCATTTATTTATCTGATTTAGTAAATTATATTTCTTTGTTATTTGAATTGAAAAAATTAAAACTTTGATGATCAAGTAGATTTTATTCCCACTTGGAGGAGTGTGATAATTGCTAAATATTGGTTCTTTAGACTTTGCATTGCTGATCCAGAATATGAATCAATTGTGTGTTTGTTTTTTGGTAAAGGTGGAATATAGATTTATAGTTTTATGAGACAAATATTGAAATTTGGAACTTCAATTATTGACAAAAATATTTATTGCATCCGGATTAATTAATGAAATTGCTATATCAATCTTCACTCTTTCAGATTGATCTAATGTCTTGGAGTTTGGAAGAAGCCATTGGTTTCAGATTTGACACTGGGAGAAGCAGGGATCCGTCCAAGATGTTAGAACTTACAAAGGAGATGGCAAAATATAACAAATTTTGTTGTTGTTGGATATTCTTAAAACGGAAATGCCCATGCACAAACAACATACCCCTCCCCTGATCAGAAATGCCCCCTTGACTAGACATGTATCTGTTCACAAACAACATATCCCTCACCTAATCAAAATAAACCACTCCCCCAAGCAACATACCCCCTCCTTGAATAGACATGTACCCGTTCACAAACAACGTACCCCTCCCCTGATCAGAACAAAGCATTTCTCCAAGCGGCATACCCCCTCGCCATGGAACCATGCAAATTTTCCTTTTTATGAAACTGTTGTGAATTTTAATGCAAAAACAAAAAGATAATAAATATCAAAAGGTGCGACTACTTATCGTAAAACTTGTATCTACTGCTAATTTACAGCAACTTTAAACTGCTGGTAGTCCCATCTATTTCGTTTCCATTATTTCACATTCTTAAATCTTGTTCTTAATTTAGCGTTGGGGTCGATGTGGCCAAGTTGTTTCTTGGAAAATAAAAAGGTTGACAAGATAATGCATCATCGATTGATAAAGAGGGAGTTCCAAAAAGAGAAAGAGGAAAACCAACTGAAAAGAAAGCCACTATCTCAATTTATACAATTACAGCTATTTCAATTAGTTTGAAGGGTTTTCATTGGTTGATAATTGATATGTGTAATTTGGTGAGGTCCTCCCATATGCTATATCTTCAAAGTATGCCATTTTCAAAATCAAACTGTTAGTATCCTATAAAAAAAATTGCCAAATATTTCCTGTTTTGTTACATATTTGGTATCATACACCAACGTAATTGAATTAACATATTTTTTTGGTCGAATTGAAATGATGTCGTTTGCTAAGAAGCTCACATTTCTAAACTAACTAGAACCTTCATTGAACCTTTTGACGGATGAAAAGCCCCCCACCCAAAAAAAAAAAAATGAATAAATAAAGAAACTCATTAATTGAGTTAGAATTATCTTAATGTAAATTAATTCTCTCATATTCTCCTGTAAACAAGAATTTCTATCAGAAAATGAAAATAGAGTAGAATTAAAGATTATTTGAGCCGAACCGTGCATTACCATTAAAAAACAATATTCGATCTTCAACATAATCCAAATCTAAGTAAAAAGCCCACGTTGAGTTTGATGAATGTATACCATCTAAAGATCCATTTTAGGCCTTTCTATTTAACAAATCTGAATCAGGACCCATTTTTATTATCAATGACATGTTTGTTTTGCTTCCTAGTTAGGAATTATATGGCATTTTTGTTCTATTTTCTGTTTTTAGGTAAGTTGATGTTAACAAGACAAAGAATGAACTTCAGAAGACAATGGACTCAAAATTCTACCAAATCACCTGAAAAAACATAATTGTGTTTTGCGTAAGGATTACATCATCTAGTATGTTGAATTGCTAATAAAGATAAAAACAATGGGGTGAGAGAGGCTCGAACTCTCGACCTCAGGATTACTCAGACAGCTATGAGACCTACGCGCTAGCCAACTGCGCCACCACCCCATATGTGATTTATCTACCACAGAAACTATTCTGATTTATTTTCATTTTGCTTTCTACCGTGAAACTGGTTATGGCAACAATAGTGTTGCACAGCTCAGACTCTAAAGCTGAAAGTGACGTATTAAAAAGAGATCATAGTAATCCTATTTAATTTCATTTTTTTCACCCCTAGGGAAAAACGAAAAAGAAAAGGAGAATACTTGAGTGGTTGCTTAACATGGATTGACATGCTAAGATTATTGGTATTCATATCAATGGTCATATCTATTTTCGGCCGAAGAGAGAAAGTGGGTGGTACCTATTAGAGGTGATCTAGAGGAATTATTAGTTTTTTTTTTTTTTTTTTTTGTATCTGACATCCTCAGGGGGGATGCTTGTCATCCACAAGGGTCGAACCCATGACCTCTCCACTGAGAAATATGGATTTTACCACTCTACCAACCTTGCATTGACGATTATTAGTTTGTTTTTCTCTTTTCTAAATCCTAAAGAAGGTTAGGCCTCCAATGTTAGTAATCTTTTTGCTATTTCTTTCTTTTTGGAACTTAGGTTTATCCGGCCGTTTTCTTAGGAGTAGTTTTACATATAATTTAAACATAAGGCAGAGTTTCAAGAACCTTTGACCTCATAATTATGAGACCACGGTAATCTTTTGTAATCTTGAGGAGATTTGAACACTATCCTCATATCCATACTAACAGAAGAGAAAAATCACATAAGAGTATTGATTGATATTTCTCTGTGAAAAGTGACATCCCTTCTCCACCTAGGAAAGAGGTAAAACTCATGTTCATGCGTATACAAACATCTACTCTTTGTCTTGGGAAGTGGAGGATACATCTCAATTGGATTTGGTGTATACAATCTCCAGTGCTGCTTTGTAAGTGGCAAGGAAGGCCAAAAACACTTTTCTTTTTAATGGAATCTGATCTTCACTTTCTCATTCTATGTTGCTACTGCCAAAATGTTAGATGACATCGCCAATACCTCAACCTAGTATACAGTTGAGATATCACTTTGTTAGACACATTATATCAAGGAAAAAAATTGTACTTAAGCACATATCTACTAGTCAAATGGTAGCTGACCCTCTTACCAAACCTATAGTCAATGATGTTTTTATTTCTCATGTAAAATCCATGGGCTTGTGTAGATTATGACTTTCTTTTGTACTAAAACTTTTTTATTATTGAGTAATATGAGTTCATTCCAACATTTATTTTATTCATTTTCTGTGTGATTGTGTTTCTTCTAGCATAAAACAAGATATGTCAATAGACAAGAGAATGGCTCACTCACACGAGCATTCGCCTCCGGCACCTTGGAGGCGAGCAGAGATGAGACGGATTGTGAATGACTTTGTGTAGGTCAGTTCATAATCATGATGTCGCCTTGATTTGGAATCAAGATGCGTTTCTCTATTGTGAAGAGAATCGACATGAATGTTCCCACTATTCATGTTGCTTATAGGAGCCAAGTGTGAGTACTTTATGTGGCACTAGGGTGGCGACAATAAAGAAACTCGAGCTAGGCGCAAGAGGTTGCGACTAGACAAAGACATGTACGGTGTTGAGATGGACATACGTTCTATTGTATATAGAATGCTCCACCATAGCACGTATATCATACTATGTGTGTTTAGCGATCATTGGAAATGAGAGGATGGATCCCTGCTCCTCTCGTTGAGTGAGTCATGGACTTTATGGTCCGTTAGTGTTCTTAGTGACTTTCGACGACATCATGAAACGAAGGATTGATGTGGCTACTTTGGGGTGTTACCTATGGTCATGATAGATTTTACCTAAAGGGGCACTACCGGGAAATGAGTCAATCCTAAGTGTAGTGATGGTCTGGGGCAAAAGGGAAGTTTGATTCAACTGCACCCTAAACGTGTTTGCTGGCGCCAACTGTATGTGTTACAGTAGTGAACATTTTAAGGACAAGAAGGTGATCTCTCAGAGGGATCGAAATAGCTTTAGTCTAGTGAGTTTGAATAAACCTAGGACATTGTGGTATACTAATACTTATTTGATATGTTTCTTTGAGTGATGTGTCATTCTGGCCTTCTGGGAAGATTTCTAGTTTGGGGCTCACGCGTGCAGGTATATCACCGGTTGCACAACCCATTTTGCCAGTATGATTTGTGGATGTTAGTGTCTGGGACACATGTGCTCTATGTATCTGGGCTACATGGCAAAGAGATCAATATATATGTATATTTGGGATATACATGTGTGTCTGGGACACAAGAGGTCTATGTATCTGGGATACATAGTAGAGAGATTGAATGTGTATATCTGGGATATACATGTGTGTCTAGGACACATTAAGAGATTAACACTTGCCCTTGTGTAAGTGAGAGATGTTGGAATTTATTAATATAATTAATAAATTAAATGCCCAAGGGCAAATTTTGAAACTCATTGTTAGGGAGGTTACAAAATAGGGTTATATATTTTGGTAACCACCGCATAAGTGAGTGTGATTACATTACATAAGTTTTTCCTAAGAAGAGGCGGCTCCCATCCCTCTCTCCCTTTCTCCAAGAAACGCAGGAAAGAGTTCTTTGCTTTAGATCACTCTTCCATCATTTCCACACGGCATTTGGGTTGTGGAAATTATTCCCTTTCCTAGTGATTGTGGAATCACTCCGGTAGATCTTTGGTGGTGGAACGAGAACGTGGATCCAGATTTACTCCGCTGCATATACTTCATATTTGGGAAAGCGAATCCAGGTAAAGATCTTTCCCTATCAATTATAGAATTAAAAATTACATGGAGTATTATATCATTTTATTGCACATCATTGTCCAATCCAGTGCATGATTATAAATATTCTTTGGTGTAGCTCACTGTGCTTGTGAGTTGTAACCGATCGACGCATTTCATTTCCTATAAAAGCTTGTCAAACCATTGATCAAATTCTCGACAGAGAGAGACTGAGGGAGTCCCTTTTGCTCAAAGAATCTAATAATGACTGTTAAATGCCAATAAAAACCTGTAGTTTCAAATGATTGCTTTAAAAGAAACTAGGTTAAAGATTCAATGAAATCATTGAGCATCTATTTGGATTGTAGGATCACCAAACCCACTACAACTAATCGATGCCCAACAGACTAAAAGAGTGAAAGGTAATCATCCTCAGCAATTTGGGTTCTGAATTGTCTAATCAAGTTGAGATTCAAAGGTCAAACTGGACTCAATAGATTAGATTGTTTGTGATGGGGCTAACATACAAGAATTTTTAACGTGGAAAAACCAAAGAGGGAAAAAACCACGGGACCGTTATCGGAGTCCACCCAAAACTTCCACTATCACTAAATGATAATAACAATGGGTATTACAATCAACATCCCATCTCTAGATAACACTAGATGAACTCAAAGTCACAAGCACATCATCAAATAATTGGAAATCAGAGAGAATGGAGAGAAGTCACAGGAGAGGCTTCCCGAGAATAGTGGTAGAATGATATTCTGACAGTTGGATATGAAGAGCTAGGTGCCACGACCATTCCCTTCAAATCTCACTTCATTCCGGCAACGTATCATCGTCGGATTTGCCGAAGAAACCAGAAAAATCCCTTCTTCGTTTTCTTCTCCCGCTTCGGCTCTCTTTCACTCTGTTCTCTGCGTTTTTTTTTTTTTTTTTTTTCTGTTGTGCGGCTATTATTATGAGGCAGCAATAAGTTTTCAAAAGAAACCCTATTGCTTTTAATTCATTTAAAACTGGGCCCCACATATTTCATTGGGCCATGGGCCGGACCCAACAAATCTCCCCCTCTATGCCCATGAGGGAGGAAGCCACAACTTGACTCCTTACTTGGAATCCATGTGTGCAAGCTCCTCGCACACCTCAAACTTCTCTTGAGTAACAATCTTTGTTAGCATATCAGAGGCATTCTTATCTGTGTGAATTTTCACAATCTTCAACAACTCATCTTCCACCACATCACGCAACCAATGATATCTCACATCAATGTGCTTTGTGCGAGAGTGATATGTAGAGTTCTTGCTCAAGTCAATAGCACTCTAACTGTCACATTATACCACATACTTGTCTTGCTTCAAACCCAATTCTTGGAGAAATCTTTTCAACCACAACATTTCTTTCCCTGCTTCTGCAGCAGCAATGCATTCAGCCTCAGTTGTAGACAAAGCCACACATTTCTATAGTTTGGACTGCCAAGAGACAGCTACCCCTGCAAAAGTAAACAAATACCCTGAAGTTGACTTTCTACAATCAAGGTCACCCGCCATGTCAGAATCAGTATACCCTTCCAAGACTGGATTTGAACCTCCAAAACATAAACACAATTTGGAACTTCCTCTCAGATATCCGAAGATCCATTTCACAGCTTCCGAATGATCTCTCCCTGGGTTATCAAGAAACCTGCTCACAACACAAATTGCTTGTGCAATATCTGGTCTAGTGCAGACCATGGCATACATAAGACTACCAACTGCATAAGAGTATGGAATACTTGGCATTGCTTCTCTTTCTTGATTGGTAAATGAACATGACTGCTTACTCAGTTTAAAGTGATTGGCAATAGGCGTGCTTACAGATTTAACACCCTGCATGTTGACCTTTTAAGCACCCGTTCAACATATTTTTCTTGTGACAATCATAGCTTCCTAGCCTTCTTGTCATGAACAATCTACATGCCCAATATTTGTCTAGCTGGCCCTAAGTCCTTCATATCAAAGGACTTGAACAACTGTTCTTTCAACTTCTTAATCATATTTGCATCTTGTCCAATGATCAACATGTCATCAACATAAAGGAGAAGAACAATGAATTTACCATTTGGAAATTTTCTGAAGTATACACAATGATCTGCTTGAGTCCTCTTATACCCTGCCACCATAAGTGAGTCAAACTTCTTGTACCACTGCCTTGGTGCTTGCTTTAGTCCATAAAGACTCTTCTTTAACTTGCATACCAAGTGCTCCTTCCCTTTGACTTCAAACCCTTCTGGTTGCATCATATAAATTTCTTCATTTAAGTCACCATGAAGAAATGCAGTTCTCACATCTAACTGCTCAAGCTCAAGATCCATGCTAGCTACTAAACCCAAAATGACTCGAATGGATGTCAATTTTACAACTGGAGAGAAGATCTCATCAAAGCCAATGCCCTTCTTCTGTCCGAACCCTTTCATCACCAAACGAGCCTTGTGCTTCACTAGCTTCTCAGATGCATCTCTCTTTTGTATACCCATTTGTTCCTCAATGCTTTTTTGCCTTTAGGAAGTGTTACCAACTCATAAGTATGGTTCTTATGCAAGGAACTCATCTCTTCTTGCATAGCTTTCATCCAACTAATTTTATCACTGTGGATCACTGCTTCCTGAAAACTTTCGGGCTCCCCCTCATCAGCAAGAAGAATATACTCAGAACTGGTATACTTTTGTGTTGGTCTACGCTCTCTTGTGGACCGCTTCACTTGAGATTCTACAACCTCTTCTTGTGAGGATTGCTCCCCCTGCTCAATATCCTCATGATCCATAGAATCATCTATCACAATCTCTGGATCATTAAGGTGAACCTATTCTTCATGAGTAGGTTTTCCTCCTGGAATGGATGTGGGATCAAACATAACATTCTCAACATGAGTAGGCTTCTCAGACTTCTCAAAGTGTGTAATATTTTCAGCTTCACGAAATATTACATCTCTACTTCTGAAAGTCTTTTTCTTTTCTGGATCCTATAATCTATACCCAAAATTTTCATTTCCATATCCCAAGAATATGCAAGAAACCGCCTTGTCATCAAGCTTTGATCTTTGCTCCTTTGGTATGTGCAAATGCCTTGCAACCAAACACCTTCAGATGGGAGTAGGAGGCATCCTTCCCTCTCCATACCCTTTCTGGAATATCAGACTCTAAAGGAGCTGATGGAGACTTGTTCATCAGATAACAAGTAGTGTTGGTTGCTTCTCCCCAAAATGGTTTTGGCAACATAGCCATCTTCAACATGCATCTCACTTTCTCAACAATAGTTTGGTTGTATCTCTTTGTTACCCCATTGTGTTGAGGGGTTCCAGGAACTGTTTTCTCATGTCTAATGCCATACTTAAAACAATAGCTCTTGAACTCTTTTGATGTATACTCTTCTCCATTGTCAGTGCAGAGACACTTCAAAGAATTTTCCTAATTCTCTTTCGGCCATGACATGGAACTACTGAAAATAATGGAGTGCCTGGTCTTTGGATTTTAACAAAAACAACCACACCTTTCGTGATGCATCATCAATGAAAGTAATAAAATATCTATTACCTCCTAATGATGGAACCTCAAAAGGACTACAAATATCAGAATGTACCAATTCTAATTAATTTGACTTCCTACAATGATGCTTTTGAAATGAAACTCTATATTGTTTACCAAATAAACAATTATCACAATAATTTAAAAACATACCTTTGGCAAGAGGAATCAATGACTTCTTTGCCAGAACCTGCAGCCCCTTGTCACTCACGTGACCCCGTCTCCTATGCCATAGATCAGGTAAGGAATCATCCTCTGCTGCATTCAATCCACCTTCACATATTCTCACTCTTGTCTTGTACAAAGAGCAACATATCTCCTCTAGCAACCACCAATGACCCCTTGGTGAGCTTCCATTTTTCATTACTGAAGGTACTCTCAAATCCTTTTCTATCCAAGGCAATCCCCGAGATCAAATTGAGACGCAAATCAGGAACATGCCGTACATCTTCTAAAGTGAGTGTGTATCCATGTTTGTCACTATACAAATATCACCAATACCCACAATATTGCAAGCACTACTCTTCCCCATCTTCATAGTTCCAAAGTCTCATGCTTTGCATTTATTGAAGGACTTCCTAAAAGGAGTAGCATGATAAGAAGCTCCTGTATCAATAATCCACTCAACCTGGTGATCTGACATATGCAAACATTGATCCTCTCCAAAAAGAAGAAGAACTAGAGCATCATCAGCCGCTATATAGGCGGTGTTATTATCATCATCTTTCTTCGACTTGCTCTCTTCACTTTGTTCTCTTTTCCAAATTCTGCAATTTCTTTTCATATGCCCGTCTTTGCCACAATGGTAACACTTGAAATTTTCTCTAGATTTTGATCTATCTTTTGATTTACCACGACTCTTGGCTTTATCACAACCTTTGTTGAACTTCTCTTTGCTCCTCCCCCTGTTCTTTGTGACAAGTGCTTGTGCATCATTTGAACCCATGGACTTCATTCTTGTCTCTTCATTCAATAATGCACTGGTAACCATGCTCAATGATAATTTACCCTCTGGAGCAGAATTGCTAACTGATACAACCAAAGTCTCCCAAAAATCTGGTAAGGAACTCAATAATAATAAAGCTTGTAATTCATCTTCAAACTTCAACTCATTGTGCTCAACTAATTCACTATGCTTTGATATTCATTCAAGTGTTTAGTAATTGAAGTATTTTCCTTCAACTTCATATTAACAAGCTTTCTCATCAGAAAAACTTTATTCCCAGCTGTTTTCCTTTCATAGAGACTCGCTAACTTTTTCCAAAGTTCTTCTGCCAATGTCTCATTCGCAACATGATGGAAAACACTAATGTCCAACCAATGTCGAATCGTGCCAATAGTTTTCCTATTTAATTTGGTCCACTCAGCTTCAGACATCTCTGACGGTTGATTAATATCATTTTCAATAGGTTCATACAAATCTCTACAAAATAATAGATTTTCCATCATAGGCTTCCAAATCAACCAATTTGATCCATTAAGCTTAATCATAGTACTTCAGATATTTTCCATTTTAATTTACACAGCTACCAACCAAGCTCTGATACCACTTTGATAGGGCTAAACAATATGCTTGTGTAAATTAAAGAAATAAACACAGATGTAATGGATCAAGCAGTCAACACACAAGCCACAACAGACACACAAGAATTTTTAACTCGGAAAAACCCGCAAGGGAAAACCACGGGACCATTATTGGAATCCACCAAAAACTTCCACTATTACTAAATGATAATAGCAATGGGTATACAATCAACATCCTATCTCTAGATAACACTAGATGAGCTCAAAGTTTCAAACACATCATCAAATAAATGGAAATAGATTCAATAAACAAAGACAAAGTTAAAGTCTTAAAATAGTCTCAATAAACAAGATACACAGTCTTAAAGCAACTTTAATAAAACATAACAACAAAATCTTAAAAACTTCAATTATCATTACAAAAATTCTTCAACATCTAACTTCCTCCGGTTGGATCTGGAACGCATCCTTGTACTTATACAACACGCACATTTGTACACATCGAGGGACCACTCCAGGCACATATGCACAACAATAAAATAATGATATATATATATATATAGTGGGAGAAACAAAAAAATGAGTATAGCGTCCAGCAAACCGAGTTTGCAAGTGTGGCACATGAAATGGCTATAGACATCATTTTCACAGTTTTTTCCCTTAATGCCTTTATCTGCAAATGAGAACCTCAAAAAGAGAATGAAACTCAAACTAAAAGTGGAAGCAACAAAACCATTTAGGTGAGAATTATACCAGAGCCTTCACTGGCGAAACATATATGATGTTCACTGCAATGCTACACACAATTCCAATGAACATGTTTGTCTGATCATTAGTGCCCATGACCAAGATGGCGATCGATACTATCATTATAACGATCAAACCCTCAACCGCAAACACAGTATAAACAATTTTCATAGTACTTAAAATATTTTCCATTTTAATTTACACAGCTATCAACCAAACTCTGATACCACTTTGATAGGGCTAAACAATATGCTTGTGTAAATTAAAGAAATAAACACACATGTAATGGATCAAGCATTCAACACATAAGCCACAACAGACACACAAGAATTTTTAACGTGGAAAAACAAGCAAGGGAAAAACCACGGGACCATTATCGGAGTCCACCCAAAACTTCCACTATCACTAAATGATAATAACAATGGGTATACAATCAACATCCTATTCTAGATAATACTAGAGAAACTCAAAGTTTCAAACACATCATCAAATAAATGGAAATAGATTCAATAAACAAAGACAAAGTTAAAGTCTTAAAATAGACTCAATAAACAAGATACACAGTCTTAAAACAACTTTAATAAAACATAACAACAAAGTTTTATAAGCTTCAATTATCATTACACCAATTCCTCAACATCTAAACTTCCTCCGCTGGATCTGTAACTGCATCCTTGTACATATACAACACGCACATTTGTACACATCTAGGGACCACTCCAGGCACATATGCACTACAATAAAATAATGATATATATACATATGCGGAATTGGGTTTTAAACGAAAAAATGAGTATAGAGTTCAGCAGGCCGAGTTTGCAAGTATGGCACATGAAATGGCTCTAGACATCTTTTTCACATTTTTTTCCGTTAATGCCTTTATCTGCAAATGAGAACCTCAAGAAGAGAATGAAGCTCAAACTAAAAGTAGAATCAACAAAACCATTTAGGTGAGAATTATACCAGAGCCTTTACTGGCGAAACATACATGATGTTCACTGCAATGCTACTCACAATTCCAATGAACATGTTTGTCTGATCATTAGTGTCCATGACCAAGATGGCGATCGGTACTATCATTATAACGATCAAACATTCAACCGCAAGCACAGTATAAACAATTTTCATAATACTTGAGATACTTTCCATTTTAATTTACACAGCTATCGACAAGCTCCGATACAACTTTGATAGGGCTAAACAATATGCTTCTGTACATTAAAGAAATAAACATAAATGTAATGGATCAAACATTCAACACACAAGCCAGAACAGACACACAAGAATTTTTAATGTGGAAAAACACACAAGGGAAAAACCACGGGACCACTATCGGAGTCCACCCAAAACTTCCACTATCACTAAATGATAATAACAATGGGTATACAATCAACATCCTATCTCTAGATAACACTAGAGGAGCTCAAAGTTTCAAACACATTATCAAATAAATCGAAATATATTCAATAAACAAAGACAAAGTTAAAGTCTTAAAATAGACTCAATAAACAAGAAACACAGTCTTAAAAAAACTTTAATAAAACATAACAACAAAGTCTTAAAAACTTCAATGATCATTACACAAATTCCTCAACATCTAAACTTCCTCAGCTGGATCTGGAACTGCATCCCAGTACTTATACCACACGTACATTTGTACACATCCAGTGACCACTCATGGCACATTTGCACTACAATAAAATAATAATTTATACATATATATAGTGGGAGAAACAAAACATCATATACTTACCAGCAGAATTGGATCGAAACGAAAAAATGAGTATAGCGTCCAGCAAGCCGAGTTTGCAAGTGTGGCACATGAAATGGCTATAGACATCATTTTCACAGTTTTTTCCCTTAATGCCTTTATCTGCAAATGAGAACCTCAAGAAGAAAATGAAACTCAAACTAAAAGTGGAAGCAACAAAACCATTTAGGTGAGAATTATACCAGAGCCTTCACTGGCGAAACATATATGATGTTCACTGCAATGCTACGCACAATTCCAATGAACATGTTTGTTTGATCATTAGTGCCCATGACCAAGATGGATATCGGTACTATCATTATAACGATCAAACCTTCAACCGCAAACACATTATAAACAATTTTCATAGTACTTGAGATACTTTCCATTTTAATTATACAGCTATCGACCAAACTTTGATACCACTTTGATAGGGCTAAACAATATTCTTGTGTAAATTAAAGAAAGAAACACAGATGTAATGGATCAAACATTCAACACACAAACCACAACAGACACACAAGAATTGCTAATATGGAAAAATCCGCAAGGGAAAAACCACAAGACCATTATCGGAGTCCACCCAAAACTTCCACTATCACTAAATGATAATAACAATGGGTATACAATCAACATCCTATCTCTAGATAATACTAGAGGAGCTCAAATTTCAAGCACATCATCAAATAAATGGAAATAGATTCAATAAACAAACACAAAGTTAAAGTCTTAAAATAGACTCAATAAACAAGATACACAGTCTTAAAACAACTTTAATAAAACATAACAACAAAGTCTTAAAAACTCCAATGATAATTACACAAATTCATAAACATCTAAACTTCCTCCGCTGGATTTGGAATTGCATCCTTGTACTTATACCCACGCACATTTGTACACATCGAGTGACCACTCCAAGCACATTTGCACTACAATGGGGATAAATCTTATGCAGGAGTAGTGGGGAGTTCGTTGTTGCCTGAGATCGATTCCCTCCCTTCTCCTATACAAGCGGGTAAGTTTCGCAGGATTGTAATCCCGCAATAGGAATACGAGCTGCAGTGAAATCAGTTCCGTTTTTCGTTGATTGGGCGAGCTAATTTTCGCATCACTACCATGGATGAATTGCGAGAGCTAGCTAGGGGTGCTTGGAAATTGTCTCAAGGGGTGATCTTACATTCATTGGGGAAAGGGTTTATCATCTTTCAGTTTCATAGTGAGGCAGATATGACTGAGGTGTGGCGCAGAGGTTTTTGGAATGTTGGAAAGCAATACATTCGTTTTCAACGATGGAGGCCGGATTTTAATATCCACTCTCCTCAACCAGCAAGTAAGTTGGTGTGGGTTCGTTTCCCTGATTTACCTCTTGAGTATTGGCATGAGAAAGTGCTTCTTTCTATAGCAAAATCTGTTGGGAGACCTGTTTCTCTTGATAGACGAACTCGTCTTGGTTCTATTGGTCATTATGCTCGAATTTTGGTTGAATTGGAGGTCGATGCTGTTCGAGTGAATGAGGTTCAAATTGAGCGCCTTGAACCAGGAACTCTTCGAGTTTTTTGTTTTCTTCAGAAGGTAATTTTTGAGGATGATATTCTGCGGTGCTCACGGTGTAATCGAGAAGGCCACCTAGGTCTTCATTGTAGGTTTGCTTCAAACAATTCTGTGGATGGTTTGCAGGTTCAGCCCTCTATCGTTCCTGCAGAAAACCTCCCTACAGATAATCCCATTGTGGATGGGATTCCTTCTGATGGTGTGAGAGTGCAGACTCCAAGCTCACTCCAACATCAGATTCGTGTGGCTCTAGGGTGGCGGGTTTGGAGGACTCTATTTCATCCAATGAGGGTGCAGCAAATTCAATTTCAAATTTCAAATCTACAAGGTTGGTTCCCTCTGATGTGGTGATCGCGTCTAGCGAGAACTCTTCTCTTGATCTTTCTCTCTCTCAAAGTGATCCTTTTCAACTTCAAAAAATTTTAGATAAAGGCAAGAGTTCGATGTTGGTTGGTAATCTTTCAAAGAACATAGTTACCTCTGTTGGTCCCACGACTAACCAACTTCCACCTAATTCGGCCACTAAGGATATTGGCTCTTTTGAACGGTTTGAAAAGCTTCATGAGAGGCCTTGTGGGGCCCTGCTGAATTCGGTTAGAGTGGAAGACTCTTCTACGGAACAGAATTCGGTTTATGTGGAAGACTTTTCTACGCAACAAAATTCGATTAGATTGGAAGAAACTGCATTGGATGTGAACTCTAGTTTGGAGCTTCAAGTGGGGTCATGCGGGGCCCAACAGAATTTGAATAATTTTGAAGCAGCTTCTTTGGCCGTGGACTCTAGTTTTGAAATTCAAAATTCCTTAGATGCGGCAAAGTGTTTTAATCCAATTGGTAAACTTCCTTGGGGGAGTTCACTAGTGGGACCTACAGATAAGCTCGAAAGTGGTTCGACCACTCCTTTTGAATTTCAAAAAGTGCTTGTTGCAGGTAAGAGTTCTATGCAAATTGGAAAACCTTCTTTGGAGTGTTCATTGGTGGGACTTGAAGTTGCAAATATTATTAGAAGTTTAGCAATTGAAGAAACTACGGAGGATGATTTGGACTATTGTGGGGCCGATCAGAATTCAGCCAGGCTGGAGAGTTCGGCCAATGATGAAACTTTGCAATTGAAAGTAGTTCTTCCACTTTCGTCTTCGTCTATATCAGTGTGGGCTGAAGGTTCTCCTCGTCGGAAACCTGGTCATCCGAAGAAGAAGGCTCACGCAGTGAAGAAAGTAGTAACAAGTAAAAAGGTTTCTATAGCAGAGGAATTTAAGAAGGTAGATGCAGCTTTAGCGAAAGTATCCAAAGTGCATCAGAGCCTCCCATTGGGAGAGGATAGTGCTGCTATGTAACTATTGTTATGAAGTTTTTCTTAAAGATCTTGATTTGGATGCATCTAGACGTCCTACATTTCGTTTCTGATGATTTAGTTGTTGTCAATTATGAGTAGGAACCAGTGAGGAAAGGTGTATTGGGGGCAACTGTTGTTGCGGGTGAGCAAGGTAGGTACTAATTGCTGTATTTCTTTTCTTTTTCTTATTTTCGTTATAAAATGACCCTTTTAGCGAAAAAATAAATATATATATATATATATATAGTGGGAGAAACAAAAAATCATATACTTACCAGCATAATTGGATCGAAACGAAAAAATGAGTATATCGTCCAGCAAGCCGAGTTTGCAAGTGTGGCACATGAAATGGCTACAGACATCATTTTCACATTTTTTTCCCTTAATGCCTTTATCTGCAAATGAGAACCTCAAAAATAAATGAAGCTCAAGCTAAAAATTGAATCAACAAAACCATTTAGGTGAAAATTATACCAGAACCTTCACTGGTTAAACATAAATGATGTTCGCTGCAATGGTAATCACAATTCCAATGAACATGTTTGTCTGATCATTATTGCACATGACCAAGATGGCGATCGATACTATCATTATAACGATCAAACCTTCAACAGAAACACCAGTATAAACAATTTTCATAGTATTTGAGATATTTTCCATTTTAATGAACACAGCTATCGACCAAGCTCTGATAGCACTTTGATAGAGTTAAACAATATTCTTGTGAAAATTAAAG
Source organism: Hakea prostrata (assembly GCF_041222555.1). Lineage (NCBI taxonomy): Eukaryota > Viridiplantae > Streptophyta > Magnoliopsida > Proteales > Proteaceae > Hakea > Hakea prostrata. Next base: position 35,125,133 of record NC_142607.1, read on the forward strand.
AAACAAACACATATTTAATGGATCAAGCATTCAACACACAAGCCACAACAGACACACACAAATTTTTAACTTGGAGAAGCCCGCAAGGAGAAAACCACGGGACCATTATAGTATTCCACCCAAACTTCCACTATCACTAAATGATAATAACAATTGGTATACAATCAACATCCTATCTTTGGATAACAATAAAGGAGCTTAAAATTTCAAACACATCATCAAATAAATGGAAATAGATTCCATAAACAAAGACAAAGTTAAGTCTTAAAATAAACTATATAAACAAGATACACAGTCTTAAAACAACTTTAATAAAACATAACAACAAAATCTTTAAAGCTTCAATGATCATTACACAAATTCCTCAACATCTAAACTTCCTCCGCTGGATCTGTACTACATCCTTTTACTTATACCACACGCACATTTGTACACATCCAGTGACCACTCCGGGCACATTTGCATTACAATAAAATAATGATATATATAGTGGGGGAAACAAAACATCATATACTTACTAGCGTAATTGGATCGAAACGAAAAAATGAGTATATCATCTAACAAACCGAGTTTGCAAGTGTGGCACATGAAATGGCTATAGACATCATTTTCACATTTTTTTCCCCTTAATGCTTTTATCTGCAAATGAGAACCTCAAGAAGAAAATGAAGCTCAAATTAAAATTGGAATCAACAAAACTATTTAGGTGAGAATTATATCAGAGCCTTCACTGGATAAACATAAATTATGTTCACTGCAATGGTAATCACAATTCCAATGAACATGTTTGTCTGATCATTATTGCAATTGACCAAGATGGCGATCGATACTATCATTATAACGATCAAACCTTCAACCGCAAACACAGTATAAACAATTTTCATAGTACTTGAGATACTTTCCATTTTAATTTACACAAAGCTATCGACCAACTGGACCACTTTGATAGGGATAAACAATATGCTTGTGTAAATTAAAAAATAAACACAGATTTAATAGATCAAACATTCAACACACAACCCACAACAGACACACAATAATTTTTACGTGGAAAACACGCAAAGGAAAACCAGGAGACCATTATCGGAGTCCAAACAAAACTTTCACTATCACTAAATGATAATAACAATGGGTATATAATCAACATCCTATCTCTAAATAACACTAGAGTAGCTCAAAGTTTCAAACACATCATCAAATAAATAGAAATAGATTAAATAAACAAAGACAAAGTTAAAGTCTTAAAATAGAGTCAATAAACAAGATACATAGTCTTACAACAACCTTAATAAAACATAACAACAAAGTCTTAAAAGCTTCAATTATCATTTCACAAATTACTCAACATCTAAACTTCTTCCGCTGGATCTGGAATTGCATCCTTGTACTTATACCACACGCACATTTGTACACATCCAGTGACCACTCCAGGCATGAAGCTCGAGCAAAAAGTGGAAGCTAAAAAAACATGTGGGTCCCATGTGTAGTGGGTCCAATTTGTGGTGGGGTGAGGGAGAAGGAAAGGAAAGGATTATGTGGAAAAATGATAGGGGTGGTCCCACTTTTTACTTTTACCAACTTTCCCACAAATTCCACCAAATATGTGGGGTTTTAAAATAGCATGGGGTGGAAAAGTTGGGCTGCCACATCAGTTGTCTCCCACTTTCCCACCCCAAGCAACCAAATAATCTACCATTTTGGGATTTAAAGGAAAAGTAAAAAATCTACACTTTTTTCAAGAATTTTCCCACCCCTTTTTACCCACCCCACCTTTATTCCAGCAAACAAACGCAGCCTTAATGCTTTTATCTGCAAATGGGAACCTCAAGAAGAGAATGAAGCTCAAACTAAAAGTGGAAACGACAAAACCATTTATGTGAGAATTATACCGAACTTTCACTGGCGAAACTTACATGATGTTCACTGCAATGCTACTCACAATTCCAATGAACATGTTTGTCTGATTATTAATGCCGTGACTAAGATGACGATCGTTACTATCATTATAACAATCAAACCTTCAACCGCAAACACGGTATAAACAATTTTCATAGTACTTGAGATACTTTCCATTTTAATTTACACAGCTATCGACCAAGCTCTAATACCACTTTGATAGGGCTAAACAATATGTTTGTGTAAATTAAAAAATAAACACAGATGTAATAGATCAAACATTCAACACACAACCCACAACAGACACACAATAATTTTTAACGTGGAAAAACACGCAAGGGAAAAACAGCGGGACCATTATCGGAGTCCACCCAAAACTTCCACTATCGCTAAATGATAATAACAATGGGTACACAATCAACATTTTATCTCTAGATAACACTAGAGGAACTCAAAATTTCAAACACATCATCAATTAAATGTAAATAGATTAAATAAACAAAGGCAAAGTTAAAGTCTTAAAATTGACTCAATAAACAAAATACATAGTTTAAAAACAACTTTAATAAAAATAACAACAAAGTCTTAAAAGTTTCAATTATCATTACACAAATTCCTCAACATCTAAACTTCTTCCGCTGGATCTGGAACTGCATCCTTGTACTTATACCACACGCACATTTGTACACATCCAGTGACCACTCCAGGCATGAAACTCAAATTAAAAGTGGAAGTTAAAAAAATATGTGGATCCCATGTGTAGTGGGGTGAGGGAGAAGGAAAGGAAATGATTTTGTGGAAAATTGATAGGGGTGGGTCTCACTTTTTACTTTTCCCAACTTTCCCACATAGTCCCACAAATATGTGGGGTTTTAAAATAGCATGGAGTGGGAAAGTTGGGCTGCCACATCAGCTGTGTCCCACTTTCCCACCCCAAGCAACCAAATAATCTACACTTTTTTCAAGAATTTTCCCACCCCTTTTTTCCCACCCCATCTTTATTCCAGAAAACAAACGCAGCCTTAATGCTTTTATCTGCAAATGGGAACCTCAAGAAGAGAATGAATCTCAAACTAAAAGTGGAAACGATAAAAACATTTATGTGAGAATTATACAGAACTTTCACTGGCGAAACTTACATGATGTTCGCTGCAATGCTACTCACAATTCCAATGAACATGTTTGTCTGATTATTAGTGCCATGACTAAGATGGCGATCGGTACTATCATTATAACGATCAAACCTTCAACCGCAAACACGGTATAAACAATTTTCATAGTACTTGAGATAATTTCCATTTTAATTTACACAGCTATCGACCAAGCTCTGATACCACTTTGATAGGCTAAACAATATGTTTGTGTAAATTAAAAAATAAACACTGATGTAATAGATCAAACATTCAACACACATCCCACAACAGACACACAAGAATTTTTAACGTGGAAAAACACGCAAGGTAAAAACAACGGGACCATTATCGGAGTCCACCCAAAACTTCCACTATCACTAAATGATAATAACAATGGATACACAATCAACATCCTATCTCTAGATAACACTAGAGGAACTCAAAGTTTCAAGCACATCATCAAATAAATGGAAATAGATTAAATAAACAAAGACAAAGTTAAAGTTATGAAATAGACTCAATAAACAAAATACACAGTTTTAAAACAACTTTAATAAAAATAACAACGTCTTAAAAGTTTCAATTATCATTACACAAATTCTTCAACATCTAAACTTCTTCCGCTGGATCTGGAACTGCATCATTGTATTTATACCACACGCACATTTGTACACATCCAGTGACCACTCCAGGCATGAAACTTAAGTTAAAATTGTAAACTAAAAAAATATGTGGGTCCCATGTGTAGTGGGGTGAGGGAGAAGGAAAGGAAATGATTTGGTGGAAAAGTGATAGGGGTGGGTCTCACTTATTACTTTTCCCAATTTTCCCACATAGTCCCACCAAATATGTGGGGTTTTAAAATAGCATGGAGTGGGAAAGTTGGGCTGCCACATCAGCTGTCTCGCACTTTCCCACCCCAAGCAACCAAATAGTCTACCATTTTGGGATTTAAAGGAAAAGTAAAAAATCTACACTTTTTTCAAAAATTTTCCCACCCCACCTTTATTCCAGCAAACAAAAACAGCCTTAATGCTTTTATCTGCTAATGGGAATCTCAAGAAGAGAATGAAGCTCAAACTAAAAGTGGAAATGACAAAACCATTTATGTGAGAAATATACCAGAACCTTCACTGGCGAAACTTACATGATGTTCGCTGCAATTCTACTCACAATTCAAATGAACATGTTTGTCTGATTATTAGTGCGCATGATAAGATGGGGATCGGTACTATCATTATAACGATCAAACCTTCAACCGCAAACACGGTATAAACAATTTTCATAGTACTTGAGATAATTTCCATTTTAATTTACACAGCTATCGACCAAGCTCTGATACCACTTTTACAGGGTTGAACAATATGTTTGTGTAAATTCAAAAATAAACACAGATGTAATAGATCAAACATTCAACACACAATCCACAACAGACACGAAAAAATTTTTAACGTGGAAAAGCACGCAAGGTAAAAACAACGGGACCATTATCGGAGTCCACCCAAAACTTCAACTATCACTAAATGATAATAACAATGGATACACAATCAACATCTTATCTATAGATAACACTAGAGTAACTCAAAGTTTCAAACACATCATCAAATAAATGGGAATAGATTAAATAAATAAAGACAAAGTTAAAGTCTTAAAATAGACTCAATAAACAAGATACACCGTATTAAAACAACTTTAATAAAACATAACAACAAAGTCTTAAAAGCTTCAATTATCATTACACAAATTCCTCAACATCTAAACTTCTTCTGCTGGATCTGGAACTGCATCATTGTACTTATACCACACGCACATTTGTACACATCCAGTGACCACTCCAGGCATGAAACTCAAGTTAAAAGTGGAATCTAAAAAAATATGTGGGTCCCATGTGTAGTGGGTCCCATGTGTAGTGGGGTGAGGGAGAAGGAAAGGAAATGATTTTGTGGAAAAATGATAGGGGTGGGTCTCACTTTTTACTTTTCCCAATTTTCCCACATAGTCCCACCAAATATGTGGGGTTTTAAAATAGCATGGAGTGGGAAAGTTGGGCTATCACATCAGCTGTCTCCCACTTTCCCACCCCAAGCAACCAAATAATCTACCATTTTGGGATTTAAAGGAAAAATAAGAAATCTACACTTTTTTCAAGAATTTTCCCTCCCCTTTTTTCCCACCCCACCTTTATTCCAGCAAACAAACGCAGCCTTAATGCTTTTATTTGCAAATGGGAACCTCAAGTAAAAGAATGAAGCTCAAACTAAAAGTGGAAACGACAAAACCATTTATGTGAGAATTATACCAGAACCTTCAGTGGCTAAACTTACATGATGTTCGCTGCAATGTTACTTACAATTCTAATGAACATATTTGTCTAATTATTAGTGCGCATGACTAAGATGGCGATCGGTACTATCATTATAACGATCAAACGTTCAACCGCAAACACGGTATAAACAATTTTCATAGTACTTGAAATAATTTCCATTTTAATTTACACAGCTATCGACCAAGCTCTGATACCACTTTGATAGGGCTAAACAATATGTTTGTGTAAATTAAAAAATAAACACTGATTTAATAGATCAAACATTCAACAAACAACCCACAACAGACACACAAGAATTTTTAACGTGGAAAAACACGCAAGGGAAAAACAACGTGACCATTATCGGAGTCCACCCAAAACTTCCACTATCACTAAATGATAATAACAATGGATACACAATCAACATCCTATCTCTAGATAACACTAGAGGAACTCAAAGATTCAAACACATCATCAAATAAATGGAAATAGATTAAATAAAAAAAGACAAAGTTAAAGTCTTAAAATAGACTCAATAAACAAGATACACAGTTTTAAAACAACTTTAATAAAACATAACAACAAAGTTTTAAAAACTTCAACTATCATTACATAAATTCCTCAACATCTAAACTTCTTCCGCTGGATCTGGCTGCATCCTTGTACTTATACCACACGCACATCTGTAAACATCCAGTGACCACTCCAGGCATGAAGTTCAAGTTAAAAGTGGAAGCTAAAAAAATATGTGGGTCCCATGTGTAGTGGGTCCCATGTGTAGTGGGGTGAGGGAGAAGGAAAGGAAAGGATTTTGTGAAAAAGACTTTCCCACCCCAAGCAACCAAATAATCTACCATTTTGGGATTTAAAGGAAAAGTAAAAAATCTACACTTTTTTCAAGAATTTTCCCACCCCTTTTTCCCACCCCTTTTCCCACCCCACCTTTATTCCAGCAAACAAACGCAACCTTAATGCTTTTATCTACAAATGGGCACCTCAAGAAGAGAATGAAGCTCAAACTAAAAGTGGAAACGACAAAAACATTTATGTGAGAATTATACAGAACTTTCACTGGCGAAACTTACATGATGTTCGCTGCAATGCTACTCACAATTCCAATGAACATGTTTGTCTGATTATTAGTGCCGTGACTAAGATGACGATCGGTACTATCATTATAACGATCAAATCTTCAACCGCAAACACGGTATAAACAATTTTCATAGTACTTGAGATAATTTCCATTTTAATTTACACAGTTATCGACCAAGCTCTGATACCACTTTGATAGGGCTAAACAATATGTTTGTGTAAATTCAAAAATAAACACTGATGTAATAGATCAAACATTCAACACACAACCCACAACAGACACACAATAATTTTTAACGTGAAAAAACACGTAAAGGAAAACCATCATCGAGTCCACCCAAAACTTCCACTATCACTAAATGATAATAACAATGGGTACACAATCAACATTCTATCTCTAGATAACACTAGAGGAACTCAAATTTCAAACACATCATCAAATAAATGTAAATAGATTAAATAAACAAAGGCAAAGTTAAAGTCTTAAAATAGACTCAATAAACAAAATACACAGTTTTAAAACAACTTTAATAAAAATAACAACAAAGTCTTAAAAGCTTCAATTATCATTACACAAATTCTTCAACATCTAAACTTCTTCCGCTGGATCTGGAACTGCATCCTTGTACTTATACCACACGCACACATTGTACACATCCAGTGACCACTCCAGGCATGAAGTTCAAGTTAAAAGTGGAAGCTAAAAAAATATGTGGGTCCCATGCGTAGTGGGTCCCATGTGTAATGGGGTGATGGAGAAGGAAAGGAAAAGGATTTTGTGGAAAAATGATAGGGGTGGGTCCCACTTTTTACTTTTCCCAACTTTCCCACAAATTCCACCAAATATGCGGGGTTTTAAAATAGCATGGAGTGGGAAAGTTGGGCTGCCACATCAGTTGTCTCCCACATTCCCACCCCAAACAACCAAAAAATCTACACTTTTTTCAAAAATTTTCTCACCCCTTTTTTCCCACCCCACCTTTATTCCAGCAAACAAACGCAGCCTTAATGCTTTTATCTGCAAATGGGAACCTCAAGAAGAGAATAAATCTCAAACTAAAAGTGGAAACGACAAAAACATTTATGTGAGAATTATACAGAACTTTCACTGGCGAAACTTACATGATATTCGCTGCAATGCTACTCACAATTCCAATGAACATGTTTGTCTGATTATTAGTGTCGTGACTAAGATGGCGATCGGTACTATCATTATAACGATCAAACCTTCAACCGCAAACACGGTATAAACAATTTTCATAGTACTTGAGATAATTTCCATTTTAATTTACACAGTTATCGACCAAGCTCTGATACCACTTTGATAGGGCTAAACAATATGTTTGTGTAAATTCAAAAATAAACCCAGATGTAATAGATCAAACATTCAACACACAACCCACAACAGACACACAAAATTTTTAACGTGAAAAAACACGTAAGGGAAAAACAACGGGACCATTATCGGAGTCCACCCAAAATTTCCACTATCACTAAATGATAATAACAATGGGTACACAATCAACATTCTATCTCTAGATAATATTAGAGGAACTCAAAGATTCAAACACATCATCAAATAAATGGAAATAGATTAAATAAAAAAGGCAAAGTTAAAGTCTTAAAATAGACTCAATAAACAAGATACACAGTCTTAAAACAACTTTAATAAAACATAACAACAAAGTCTTAAAAGTTTCAATGATCATTACACAAATTCCTCAACATCTAAACTTCTTCCGCTGGATCTGGAACTGCATCCTTGTACTTATACCACACGCACATCTATACACATCCAGTGACCACTCCAGGCATGAAGTTCAAGTTAAAAGTGGAAGCTAAAAAAATATGTGGGTCCCATGTGTAGTGGGTCCCATGTGTAATGGGGTGAAGGAGAAGGAAAGGAAATGATTTTGTGGAAAAGTGATAGGGGTGGGTCCCACTTTTTACTTTTCCCAACTTTCCCACAAATTCCACCAAATATGTGGGGTTTTAAAATAGCATGGAGTGGGAAAGTTGGGCTGCCACATCAGCTGTCTCCCACTTTCCCACCCCAAGCAACCAAAAAATCTACACTTTTTTCAAGAATTTTCTCACCCCTTTTTTCCCACCCCACCTTTATTCAAGCAAACAAACGCAGCCTTAATGCTTTTATCTACAAATGGGAACCTCAAGAAGAGAATGAAGCTCAAACTAAAAGTGGAAACGACAAAAACATTTATGTGAGAATTATACAGAACTTTCACTGGCGAAACTTACATGATATTCGCTGCAATGCTACTCACAATTCCAATGAACATGTTTGTCTGATTATTAGTGCCGTGACTAAGATGACGATCGGTACTATCATTATAACGATCAAACCTTCAACCGCAAACACGGTATAAACAATTTTCATAGTACTTGAGATAATTTCCATTTTAATTTATACAGTTATCGACCAAGCTCTGATACCACTTTGATAGGGCTAAACAATATGTTTGTGTAAATTCAAAAATAAACACAGATGTAATAAATCAAACATTCAACACACAACCCACAACAGACACACAAGAATTTTTAACGTGAAAAAACACGTAAGGGAAAAAACAACGGGACCACCCAAAACTTCCACTATCACTAAATGATAATAACAATGGGTACACAATCAACATTCTATCTCTAGATAACACTAGAGGAACTCAAAGTTTCAAACACATCATCAAATAAATGGAAATAGATTAAATAAACAAAGGCAAAGTTAAAGTCTTAAAATAGACTCAATAAACAAGATACACAGTCTTAAAACAACTTTAATAAAACATAACAACAAAGTCTTAAAAGTTTCAATGATCATTACACAAATTCCTTAACATCTAAATTCTTCCGCTGGATCTGGAACTGCATCCTTGTACTTATACCACACGCACATCTGTACACATCCAGTGACCACTCCAGGCATGAAGTTCAAGTTAAAAGTGGAAGCTAAAAAAATATGTGGGTCCCATGTGTAGTGGGTCCCATGTGTAATGGGGTGAAGGAGAAGGAAAGGAAAGGATTTTGTGGAAAAATGATAGGGGTGGGTCCCACTTTTTACTTTTCCCAACTTTCTCACAAATTCCACCAAATATGTGGGGTTTTAAAATAGCATGGAGTGGGAAAGTTGGGCTGCCACATCAGCTGTCTCCCACTTTCCCACCCCAAGCAACCAAAAAATCTACACTTTTTTCAAGAATTTTCTCACCCCTTTTTTCCCACCCCACCTTTATTCCAGCAAACAAACGCAACCTTAATGTTTTTATCTACAAATGGGAACCTCAAGAAGAGAATGAAGCTCAAACTAAAAGTGGAAACGACAAAAACATTTATGTGAGAATTATACAGAACATTTCATGGCGAAACTTACATGATAATCGTTGCAATGCTACTCACAATTCCAATGAACATGTTTGTCTGATTATTAGTGCCGTGATTAAGATGGCGATCGGTACTATCATTATAACGATCAAACCTTCAACCTCAAACACGGTATAAACAATTTTCATAGTACTTGAGATAATTTCCATTTTAATTTACACAGCTATCGACCAAGCTCTGATACCACTTTGATAGGGCTAAACAATATGTTTGTGTAAATTCAAAAATAAACACAGATGTAATAGATCAAACATTCAAAACACAACCCACAACAGACACACAAGAATTTTTAACGTGAAAAAACACGTAAGGGAAAAACAATGGGACCATTATTGGAGTCCACCCAAAACTTCCACTATCACTAAATGATAATAACAATGGGTACACAATCAACATTCTATCTCTAGATAACACTAGAGGAACTCAAAGTTTCAAACACATCATCAAATAAATGGAATTAGATTAAATAAACAAAGGCAAAGTTAAAGTCTTAAAATAGACTCAATAAACAAGATACACAGTCTTAAAACAACTTTAATAAAACATAACAACAAAGTCTTAAAAGTTTCAATGATCATTACACAAATTCCTCAACATCTAAACTTCTTCCGTTGGATCTGGAACTGCATCCTTGTACTTATACCACACGCACATTTGTACACATCCAGTGACCACTCCAGGCACATTTGCACTACAATAAAATAATGATATATATATATATGCTTATCTACCAGATCATTCCCCACTCGCCCGCAATATATATATATATATATATATATATATATATATATATATATATATATATATATATATATATATATATATATCTACCAGATCATTCCCCATATCCATATATATATATATATATAGTGGGAGAAACAAAACATCATATACATACCAGCAGAATTCGATCGAAACGAAAAAATGAGTATATCGTCCAGCAAGCCGAGTTTGCAAGTGTGGCACATGAAATGGTTATAGACATCATTTTCACATTTTTTCTCTTAATGCTTTTATCTGCAAATGGGAACCTCAAGAAGAGAATGAAGCTCAAACTAAAAATGGAAGCAACAAAACCATTTAGGTGAGAATTATACCAGAACATTCACTAGCGAAACATACATGATGTTCGCTGCAATGCTACTCACAATTCCAATGAACATGTTTGTCTCATCATTAGTCCTCATGACTAAGATGGCGATCGGTACTATTAATATAACGATCAAACCTTCAACCACAAACACAGTATAAACAATTTTCATAGTAGTTGAGATACTTTCCATTTTAATTTACCCAGTTATCGACCAAACTCTGATACCACTTTGATAAGGCTAAACAATATGCTTATGTAAATTAAAGAAATAAAAAACAGATGTAATAGATCAAACATTCAACACACAACCCATAATAGACACACAAGAATTTTTAACGTGAAAAAATTTGCAAGTGAAAAACCACGGGACCATTATCGGAGTCCACCCAAAACTTCCACTATCACTAAATGATAATAACAATGGGTATACAATATACATCTTATCTCTAGATAACACTAGAGGAGCTTAAAGTTTCAAGCACATCATCAAATAAATGGGAATAGATTAAATAAACAAAGACAAAGTTAAAGTCTTAAAATAGACTCAATAAACAAGATACACAGTCTTAAAACAACTTTAATAAAACTTAACAACAAAGTCTTAAAAGTTTCAATGATCATTACACAAATTCCTCAACATCTAAACTTCCTCCGTCGGATCTGGAACTGCATCCTTGTACTTATACTCACGCATCACTTGTACTCATCCAGGACTCCCGCACATTTGATACACATATTGATTTTACATCTCTATACATATATGCATTACAATATAAATATAGATTTATATATATATATATATATATATATATATATATATATATATATATATATATATAGTGGGAGAAACAAAACATCATATACTTACCAGAAGAATTGGATCGAAACGAAAAAATGAGTATATCGTCTAGCAAGCCGAGTTTGCAAGTGTGGCAAATGAAATGAATATAGAAATCTTTTTCGCATTTTTTTCGCTTAATGTTTTTATTTGCAAATGAGAACCTCAAGAAGAGAATGAAGCTCAAATTAAAAGTGAAAGCAACCAAACCATTTAGGTGAGGATTATACTAGAGCCTTCACTGGCAAAACATACATGATGTTCGCTGCAATGCTACTCACAATTCCAATGAACATGTTTGTCTGATCATTAGTGCCCATGACCAAGATGGCGATCGGTATTATTATAACGATCAAACCTTCAACCGCAAGCACAGTATAAACAATTTTCTGCAATGAAAAGAAGTTAGCTTCTACAGTAAAAAAAAAAAAAAAAAAAACAAATTTTGTTATATAGAAAAAAAAATTAAAATCTACCTTCATTCTTGTTCTTGTGTTACTGACGTCCTTCAGATGCAAAATGAAGAGAAAACAGCAGGCAGATTCCAGACCTAAGCCAATGCTATTAACCGCCGTGTTCCGCTGGTTTTTACGATTTATCAGTTCATATAGAAGCCAGCAAAGGCTGGAAAAAATGGTTGTCAGAAATATAAAAGGATCATATCCTTCTATGGATTGTTGTTTAAAAATCTTTGCCACCATATCTAGTTGGGTGAAGTAGAGCATTAAACTAAAGATGTTGCCAATTATTCCGATTACCGTTTTAATCTCTATTTTGTAATGAACACCACAAAGAAAACAGAACACCAAGTTGAAAGATAACAAAACACAGTAAAGAACATGTTCAGGTAGAACACCAGGTTGAAAGAGAACAGAACACAGCAGAGAACACGTTCAGGCAGAACACTAGGTTGAAAGAGAATAGAACACAACAAAGAACACGAATTGAAAGAGAATAGAACACTCAGTAGTTGCGAAAGATTCACTTCAAACTCTCTTTATAGTGATTCTTAAGCAGAAGTTTGTAGGTTTCCATTACCTACGGGATGACTTGATCGTTGGATGAACAATCCTCTCCCCTGCTCCTCTGCAACCTATCTTTTTCCTCTTTTGTGATTCCATCCCCTATTTTCTCTGCATCACCTGAGGATATACCATTTTGGTGAATGGTCAATTGTCATTCTCTCTCCCGGAGGTGATAGTTTGCACAAAAGAAAAAGAATAGAAACCATAGGATAAGCAAGAATGTTTGCTGGTGTCTTTTCCTCTCTGTCTCTGTTTGTGATTACAGTGGCGATGCCCTAGTCTCTGTTTGTGATTACAGTGGCGATGCTCTTTTCTACAACTTAAAAAAAACGATGGTTGCATGAGACGTTTTGGGCCTTTGGACTCATCAGGTATTTTCTATACTTGGACGAAGTTCTATTGAAAGGTCAAGCTCATAGCTGACTCTTTTCATAAACACGTAATCTTATTTTTTTTATTTAAATATTATTAAAAAAATTAAAATAAAAATAAAGACGAAAAATGAGATCCACACCTTCTAACGCCTAATGCCAACCCAGCATAGACTTTCAAGATTTTTTATGTTTCTATAATCCACACCTTCCTATCCGTACGAAGCCAAGCACGGTATTAGGGTTAGGAATATCCTCCCCAACAACATTTGGAACCAATCAATCAGGAGAAGAACACTCGCCATTAACAAAACCTAACAGATTTTGACTTTCAATTAACGAAGAAATCTGCATCTCCCATAACAGAAAGTTCTCAGATGTTAAACGAATTGTTACAAAATTTGTTACATTCAAGGTGCAAGGATAAGGATAAAGAGAAGAAGGATTTGCAGCAGTCATGATAGAAGCAAGAACAAGCTTCGCACCAAAAAAAAAAAAAAACCAGAATTTCAAGTGACAGACAAATGAGAAGTCAACACCAAAATGACTCTGATACCATAAAGAAACAGAACGAAGAGATAACAGAGATGAATTTTTCTTATTACCATAATGTGATGATACAATAGCTTTATACAGAGAACTAAGGACTTACATGTCATTTACACATATGACATGTCCTTATGTGTCAACAATAATCATCTTCAACAAGACCGCCACAAGAAGAGCCATCTGAAGATTCTGACAGTGAGTCCTTTCCACCATCTGGAGATTCTGATAGTGAGAGTTTTTATTCCGCGATTGGATCTCCAGATTTCAATTTTCATTCTGCGAATGGTCCTTCATCGCAGTTGATACGTAGCATGAGTTTCCTTCATTCTTTGGGGAGCTCCCCACATGCCCTCCTCTGACCATAACAAACCAGCAACCCTCTGATGAAATCCAAGAAGTTGTCGATGATGACACCAACGGAATCCAAGAATAAGTTGTTGTTAATAACATCCAGGAAGTGGGTTTTTCTATTGGAGATTTTCCCCTTTCAAGTATCATTTCACTTGCTCTTGCAAGCTTCTTAGTAGTCGCTATTTTATTTGGTCTAATTTTTATTAGTGTACATAACACTCATAAACCTAGCCCTAGCCCTTGTTGATGGACCCTTAAATTTCTAAGAAAGAATGACTCTTTTCTCTTCCATGATTCCATCTCCCCTATTTTCTCTGAATCCCCCCATCGCCTGAGGATATACCACTTTGGTAAATATTTTGTTAACCATTTTAATAATCTTTGCTTAATTTTATAATAAAAATAAATAATGGTTATAAATACTTTCACAATAACATCATATTGAATAATATTCTGATACCAATGTAAAATATACAAATTAGAATATAAAGATAGCTCTAATATCAAGAAGAAGATCAAACTCAAGCTGAAAGTGGAAGCAACAAAACCATTTAGGTGATGATTATACCAGAACCTTCATTGGCGAAATATACATGATGTTCGCTGCAATGCTACTGACAACTCCAATGAACATATTTGTCTGATCATTAGTGCCCATGACCAAGATGGCGACCATCACTATCGCTATAATGATTGCACCTTCAACCGCAAACACAGCATAAATAATTTTCTGCAATGAAAAGAAGTTAGATTCTACAGTTAAAAAAAAATCTGTTATATTGAAAGAGATTTGAATCTACATTCATTCTCGTTCTCGTGCTACGAACATCAGTAAGATACAAAATGAAGAAGAATAAGCATGCACACTCCAACCCTAAGCCAATGCTATTAACAACAGTGTTCAGCATGAGTTTTCCTTCATTCTTTGGGGAGCTCCCCACATGCCCTTCTCTGAACATAACGAACCAGCAACCCTCCGACGAAATCCAAGAAGTTGTCGATAATGACACCGACATAATCCAAGAAATTGTTGCTAATAACATCCTAGAAGTGGGTTTTTCCATTGGAGATTTTCCACTTTCAAGTATCATTTCGCTTGCTCTTGCGAGCTTCTTGGTAGTTGCTCTTTTATTTGGTCTAATTTTTATTAGTGTACATAACACTCATAAACCTAGCCTTAGCCCTAGCCCTTGTTGATGGACCCTTAAATTTCTAAGAAAGAAGGTATCTCGTGGCCCTGACACACAGGAAGGCAAATTCTTCATTATTGAGTAAATCACTAATAGTTGGGTAATTAATTATTACAAATCTTCATACATCTTCAATCTAACGCCTGATCTATTCATTTATCAACCAAGTATGCGTTTATTGTACAGTAAAGATGCTTTGATGCACTGTAGCAGATGTTTCTTTTAAACTTTATAGCTTAAATTCTTCCATAACACAAATTCCAAGAAACGGTTATTTTTATCGGTGCAAGAAACAGAGGATTAAAGAAAATGTGAAAAAGTTCAGGTCCTCTCCTCTGCTGGGTTTTGTTTCACGTTTCAGTGTTGCGCACCGAGTAACTGAATGAATTTGTTAGGATTTACTGGGACCCACCATCCGGGGATTGGGGGGGGGGGTGTTTTTACTCCAAAAAAACACAATTGGGGCAGTGGGGGATTTTTATAAAAAAAAAAATATATATATATATATATATATATATATATATATAAAAAAAAAAAAAAAAAAAAAAAAAAAAAAAAAAAATATATATTTTTTTATATATATATATATATATTTATATATATATATATTTTTTTTTTTTTTTTTTTTTTTTAGAGACTTTAGTATCTCATATATGAAAAGTACAATTACAGTATGTATTTATAAGATATAGTATACAAGATATGATACTATGTATCAGGAGTATATAATTAATCATGTATCCTCAACACGCCCCCTCAAGCGTGACAAATCCATGATCGTGAGCTTGTCCCGTAAAGAGAAGAAACGAGAACGAGGTAGCCCTTTGGTGAGAATGTCAGCAATCTGATCAATAGTAGAGACATATCTAACCAGAAATTGACGTGAAGCAACCAAATCTCTAACAAAGTGAAAATCAATCTCAACATGCTTAGTACGAGCATGGAAAATAGGATTAGCAGTCATATAGGTTGCGCCAATATTATCACACCATATAGTCGGAGCAGTTGGAAGATAAGCACCAATCTCGCGTAGTAAAGAGCGAACCCACACCATCTCAGTTGCTACAGAGGCAATAGCACGATACTCGGCTTCAATGGATGAGCGGGAAACAGTCTTTTGCTTGCGAGAACTCCAAGCAATAAGATGATGACCGAGGAAAACACAATAGCCAATGGTAGAGCGACGGTCATCGGCACATCCAGCCCAATCAGCATCAGAATAACCAGTAGTAGAAACAGGAGATCCAGAACGAAAGAACAACCCAAAAGTGGATGTACCATGAAGAAAACGAAGAATGCTCTTGACGGCACTCCAATGTAAATCAGTGGGTGAATGCATAAACTGTGCAACATGACTAACCGCAAAGGCAATATCAGATCGTGTATTGGCTAAGTATTGTAAGGCACCTACTGTGTGTCGATATTCAGTTCCATCCACCAAAGGAGTTCCATTAGTGAGAGATAATAAAGCACCAGAAGCAAGTGGTGTAGCAACAGACTTAGCTTCATGCATCTTTGTATGAGAAAGAAGATCAGTGATATATTTTCGTTGAGACAAAAATAGACCATGAGAAGTACGAAAGGCTTCCAAACCAAGAAAGTAATGTAAATCACCAAGATCTTTAATCGCAAAAGCAGTTGCCAAGACTTTGATGAGAGAAGAAATGGCAGAGATATTGTTTCCAGTAACCAAAATATCATCCACATAAATAAGAAAATAGAGGGTCACATCAGCAGTTTTGTAGAAATAGAGAGATGTATCAGTCCGCGAGCCAACAAATCCTTGAGAAAGCAGAAAATTAGTCAGCTTGGTATACCATGCTCGTGGGGCTTGTTTTAAGCCATAGAGAGATTTCTTAAGTAAACAAACATGAGAAGGCTTGGCCATGTCTACAAAACTAGCAGGTTGTGTCATAAATACTTTTTCTTGAAGATCCCCATGAAGAAAAGCATTGGAGACATCCAATTGACGAATCGGCCATTTGTTGGAAATGGCAATGGAGAGAATAATGCGAATGGTAACATGTTTAACTACGGGACTATAGGTATCATCAAAATCGAGACCAGGACGTTGATGAAAACCCTTAGCCACTAAGCGGGCTTTGTAGCGATCAACCGTACCATCAGGTTTTCGTTTAATACGAAATATCCACTTACATCCAATAATATTTTGAGAAGAGGAAGAAGGAGTTAAACTCCATGTACCATTTTGAATGAGAGCATTATATTCTTCATACATAGCTTGTCTCCAATGTTCATTTTTTGCATCTTGAACATATGTAGTAGGTACAATAACATCTTCACTGACGGACAAAAGACTAAGAGGCAAACGAGGTTTTAATGAGCCCGTTTTTGACCTAGTAATCATAGGATGTTTAGTGCCATCAGCAGTAGGAAGTGTAATCTCCGTATTATCATGAGAAAGCCCATCAACTAATGGAGGAATAGCTGGAAAATTGTTAGAAGGCCCATCAGCGGTAGTAGGAGTGATATGTTGACTTCCTGTAGAAGGCCCATTAAGGGCTGAGGAATCAATAAATCCAGCACTTGGGGTAGGGAGAGTTGCACTATTAGGAGCCCGTGGGCCAGGATTACATAATACATCATTATGAGCCCCACCCTCAGAGTGGACTCTACCTTCAACATGGGCTCTTTCATCAGAATTAGTGCTTACATAAGCAGGTGTTCTTACATTAGTTGGAATATTTACAGGAGATTCAACTATGGGCTGAAGTACATCATTATGGGCTGTATCATGTGTGCCAACAGAACTAGGACAAATTACATCAGAGGTAACATGCAGCCATTGATCAGCAGAATAACATGATGAAGTTGACTTTATCAAATGCTGAAATGGAAATTGATCTTCATCAAAAACCACATGCCGAGAGATGTATGTCTTCCCTGTAGACGGATCAAAACATACATAACCCTTGTATGCTGTAGGAAAACCCAAAAAGACGCAAGGTTTCGACCGAGGATGAAGCTTTGATTGAGCATAAGGCCTTAGCCATGGGTAGCAAAGACATCCAAACACTTTTAAATTCTCATATTCAGGTTTAAGTCCAAATAAGACCTCAAGAGGAGATTTAGAACCCAACACTTGAAGAGGAATACGATTCATAAGGTATACAGCAGTTTGAATAGCATAAGACCAATATGATTGAGGCAAATTCGCTTGAAACAAGAGAGCTAAACCCGATTCCAAGATATGCCTGTGTTTCCTTTCAGCAATTCCGTTTTGGGAAGGAGTGTAAGGACAAGAAATTCTAAAAGCAATTCCAAGCTCAGCAAACACTTTAGTCAAACCCAAAAATTCAGTACCACCATCTTTTAAAGTGATTCTCAACCAAAACTCTGAATCTATTAAAAACAGCAAACAAATCTGACTTTTGTTTTAAAGGATATAACCAAGTGTACTTAGTGAACTGATCTACAAAAACAACATAATACCGGAAACCTTCAAGACTAACAACTAGAGCAGGTCCCCACAAATCACTATGTATAACATCAAGAGGACCCCGACAAGAAGTAATTGGTGTATGAAACGGAAGACGATGACTCATAGAGCATTTACATGCATTACAAGTTGCAGATTTTGAAGATCTTGAAAAACCCAAGTGCTGTAAAACTGAATAGGTCCTAGTAGATGATGGATGACCAAGCCTCCTGTGCCAAACTTCAGCAGAGACAGCAACAGTAGATATGTGCCCCATCATTGAAGAATGAGAAGATGAAGCAACATCTGGTAATCTAACAGCAGTCTGAACACAACTTGAACAACTCCCAGCAGCAGAATTATTTTGGAACTTGACAGCATAAAGTCCATTAAAAGTCAATCCTCGATTCAAGATCTGATGACTCTGCTGATCCTTAATTTCAAAGAATGTTGAATGAAAAACAAAATACACATCATTCTCTTCACAGAATTTAGACACAGACAGGAGATTATATGTAATATGTGGAACACACATAACTCCTGACAATTTGAACATATGATCACCACACTTAACAGACATCATACCAATATGAGTAATATGTAGGGTATGTCCATTACCTACAACAATATTCTGTGAACCAGTATACGGTTCTTGAACTGTTAAGTGAGCAAGATCTGCAATTACATGACAATTAGAACCAGAATCCAAAATCCAAAACGAATCATCCAAAGTCTTCAAAGAAGATAACACAGAGGAGCAGACAACCTTACCCACATATGCATGATTAAATCTTTGAGGGCACTGAGCACATAGATGACCCTCACCCTTACAGAGTTGACAAATTACACGAGGTTCATTCATAAAAGAAGGTAAAGCACCAAAATTACCAGAACCGAGACCATGTGAAGAGGCAGAATACCCACTCGGAACAGAGATAGAACCATGTTGAACAGAACCACTTTGAACAGAATTTCTAAAACGAGAATTATTATCAAAGCTAGGAGACTGAGAATTAGGTGGATACCATGACCTGCCACCAGAAGAATTTCCAAAATACCAACGATTCCATGGACGACGGCCACTATATCGACCTCTCTGAGAAGAATCTTGATAACTTCGAGCATTACCATAATTTCGAACAGAGACATTGGCAGACAAAATAGGACTCACAGATTCAATAGCAGAAGCTTTCATGTGCATTTCTTGAGTAATAAGCAGACCTTGAAGATCATCGAAACTAATTGGATCCGCACGAAGGACCGAAGTACTAAAATCACGAAATTCTGAACCTAAACCCCTTAACGTTGTTAACACCAAGTCTTCATCAGAGACAGGGGCATTAGCCACAGCCAAAGTGTCTGCAATAGAAAGAACTTCAAGAAGATAGTCTCCAATCGATGAAGATCCTCGCTGAAGTCGAAAAAGTTGATTCTTGAGTTCCAAGATTCTAGATCTTGAACCAGAAGCAAAGACACGATTCAGTTTGGTCCATGCTTCAATCGCAGTTTTCGCAGCGACTATGTGAGGAAGAACTCTCTCAGAGACAAAGGCAACCAACCAACTCAAAATCATTTTGATCTTGACGATCCCAAAGTTCAGCCGGTGAGGGAGAAGATACAGACGCACAAGAACTGAGAGCTTCGGCAGGGCGTGGCAGCGAACCATCCAAGAACCCCAACAGATCATAACCTCGTAGGAGTGGTAAAAACTGAGCACGCCATAGGAGAAAATTGGATGAATTTAGCTTCAGAGGAAGAGCAGCTATTATATATATATATATATATATATATATATATATATATATATATATATATATATATATATATATATATATATATATATATATATATATATATATATATATATATTTATATTTATATATATATATATATATTTATATTTATATATATATAACTTAGGCTTTATCACCACAGAGTGATAGAGGCATAACTTTTAACTACAAGTAACCTATGAATTCACATGGGAATCGAGCAAATCGTATAATGTTTCCTGTTTGGCAAAATTTATTGATTGTAATATACATGCATAACATGTGATAGTCCATATACTAATTTCCTCAACTGTTGATTACTGATATCGTGTAATTGAAGAAAAGAAATGTTTTACTTTAATTTTAAAATGATGGTTAATGTTGTCAAATTAAATACTCTGTACATCCAGGTCTCATGAAGTAACCTCCGGTATAGTGGGTAATATAATGTCTCTCTTCTATAATTAGAATGATTGTATCACTAAGAATTATTTTTCGTATCAAACGGAATAAATTATTGTCGTATATGCTCAAAGTAGTTAAGCTCCAAGTTCCTTAGTGTAACCTGACTTTTTTAAGTTCATCCACCTGTTTGTTATCAACTAATCATATCTTGTGATGATTCGATCTCGTACAAAGCTACTTTGCTGGAGTCAAGTTGAGTTTTTATCATTTAACATCTTCTTACCATTTTGCATTGGGATGCTTCGTTTATTTATGAGAAATTAATAATGTTATATTGCATTGTGTGCTCTGATTGCAGGATACAGCAGGTCAAGAACAGTTTCGTGCTCTGGGTCCAATATACTATCGTGATGCAGATGGTCTATATATCAGAATTTTCTGTCAAGTTCTTTGTTTGGTCCATTGATGTTGATGAAATCACAACATCTCAACATTTAAGTCTGCACTGACAGATTTTTATGTTAATGGTTGGCTGCAACATCACTTCTGGTGTATGACGTTACAGATGATGATACCTTTATTTGGGTGAAAAATTGGGTGACAGAACTTCAACAAATGGCTCCCACTCCCAAAAACATTGTTCGGGCAATTTCTGCCAACAAAAGTGACTTGGTTAGATCAAAGAAATTTGATCTTCAAGAGGCAGAAAGGTATGGAGCTGTTCCTTTGCCTCCTAGGAAGCAATTTGTACCATCTATGTGTTGGACTATTCTAGTTCGGAAAGTTGGATCATCAATTTGTTTGGTATGCCTTTCTAAATGCTAAGACAAGAACATGTTAATGTCTCAATTTTGGTGGACTTAAAATATATTCTTGGGAGAAGGAATGTGACCCAGTCATGCCAGACACACAGCCCTTGCACCTTGACACAGGGTCGCACAAAATGACCACCGAGCCTTGATCATTTCTAGAGCTCCAGATTGATGCAGCTATGATTTTTCACAACCTTGTGGTTTGAGTCAAGTTGCAGAAGCAGTTTACACTGCACAACTGGACCTGTATTTTTCAAAAGATGGTGCTTATACATGATCTTTTGATCTTTTTATCATTTAGGTCATGAAGTGAGTGAGATCCCTGTGACTCCACTCCACATCCAAATTTTATTGATCAGACCTTGCTTGGAATCATGATGCTTGTTGGTTCACATCAAACCTAAGATTCAGATGGACCCTAAAATCAATTCAGTCGAGTCTTGTATCAGACTAAAAGTGCACAATTCTATCTTGCCAGCGATACTAATGAACTATCCTTCTCAATTGAGGATCCACAAGCATCTACTTCTCAGCAATAGTGAATACTCTAGTTTTCGATATTTCTCTGTGATTTTGGATTTCTATCAGGTATTCACTGTAGATTGTTTTAATGGATGGATAACCGATTTAGATGACATGATTGTCCTTGAACTGAAAACCGGTAGCACAGGTGCTCTTGCACAAGTTTCAAGAAGTAAGTCTTGACCTTCAATTAAACATAAATAATTCATAAAAACATTTCAGTTGAAACTTTTCACATTTTCAATGGTCAAATGGCATACAGATCCTAATTTAGCATCTTGAAACAATGGAACCTTTAGATTGTTAAAGAGAATCAAATTGTTTGTTCAGTTCCCTACCCTTTTGCAGTGTATAGTGTACTTGGCTGTATGATTTTCGAAGAAACCTATGCTACACATAATTTAATACCTTGACATGCAAAATTAATGAAAACAACTAAAATATGCAAATTGCAATTTGCAAAAATAAATGTTAATACTACTAATTATCAATTGTTACAAGTACAGCATACACATATCCATTAAGTATTTAAGATTGATTTTTAAAGTTTAAATTATGTTTACCTGTGTAATGCAGGTCAGGCACCAAATTTGGCATCTTTTCATAGGAATTCGCCTATGGGTTGGTTTCATGGGCTATGAGCCTTTGGCCTTGTGTCTACATTGTAATTGGCTAACTAGTTGGACCTAAAGCATGGGAACATGAGTTGAGTTCGAAAATGGATAGTTAATTAATTTACTTTTATTTTGAATTAGTTTATAGAGTTGTAGTTGAGTTGGGTTATCTCTTCAATTAGAAGTTAGTTAGGAATCCTAGTTTGTTTTAAACTTAGTTAGGCAATTCCTTAGGGCCTGTTTGGTTACATGAATCTAGAGATTTCAAATCTCTGGATTCATGAATCTGAGAATTATACCCGTTTGGTTGTGAAAATCTCTAGATTCATGAAATCTAGAGATTCATCTTTTTACACTAAAAACGTGAATCTGTAGATTTATGTGTAAGGGGTGAAATCCAGAGATTTCATTGTTACTATAAAAAAGCTAAACATTTGCGCATTCACAAAAATCACGTCGACCAAATAGTTTTTTACCATAAATCCTGATTTCATTCTACAACCAAACAGTTAATTTTATGAATTATGACTCCATTAATTTGAAATCTATAGATATTTAAAATCTCCAGACTCATGTAACCAAACAGGCCCTTAAAGCTGTTGTAAGCAGGATCTGAAATCTCATTTTGTCTCGACCCCACCGAGATGTTGAGATTTTGGTTGAAATCTTGCTGAAATCTGGTACAAAATTTGCCAGGTTTTGGTGGCTCTTATGCATTTTTGGGTTCTGGTTCTTCTTGGATATCCTATTTCAAGTCCCATATATACATATCTATGGTTAGCTTGACTAAAAAAGCAACCATAGTGGTCTTTTGAAATCACACTCATGCTTGTTTGTGTTCGGTCAAAACTAAATATATATTTAGATATCTAAACATGCTTGAAGTATAAATTGACATAAATGATTGAGCAATTTCAATTGATAATGAAGTGAAATATTAAAGCTATATTAAAATATTAACTCAACTACCAACATACGCACATACATCATCAGTATCAAATATCAAAAACAATTGTGCAAACTGTGTGAGAATAAGAGTTTACATGATGACTTCAATTTATAGAAAATACAAAACCAAAGAAATTCCCCTTGAGTGTTGACTAATGTAAGCTACTATATTGGCCTTGCTCAATCCCACTAAGTCAGTCGGACTCGATTTGACCTGCAATCCGATAGTGACAAATTGGAATCCCACATCATAGTCTCATAGACTTCAAGAAGAATATTATATAATTTGACACCACAAACATGGATGTCACATTATCGACATACTGAAGGTAACCCATCCTAGGATATGGGTCACCAAATTGTGATGTACTGGCACCAAAAATCATTTATCCACCATCATACAAAACATATGGGGCTGCTGGGAACATGTATGGGTACGGTAGCTGGTGTGCAAGGTAGGAGAATATCTCATCAACAAAACAAGGATCCAATATCGCCATACTATTAATGGATCCATAGTCAAACACTGGAATACAATGGAGCAGGCAAATGCTGCCCATCCCAATCAACTGACCATGTGGGTTGAAGTATGATCCACTGAGCTCTGAGGGTGATATTGATGAACTACCATCATTTGTAAAAGATGGAAAATGCCAATACCCACTCGATTTGGAGTCCCTCTCGCCAATACTCAGTCCACTAATAGAGCTAGGTAATGTATCAATTCCCATCATATTAGTCTGTCTATCAGGCTGGTACCCACGGACCCTCTCAAGTAGATCAGCCAATGGTGTTCAACATATATCTATTTCATCGCTATACAATACATCTATCATATATTTCTTTTACATTTTTCATATAAGAAAATAGTAAAAAAAAAAATACATATTGTAACAAAGAATTCCGACATCGTGGTCCATACATTGGCCCATGGTGTTCATCATATATTAATTTCATCACTATTAAATAATTTTTGGGCATATATATATTCCAAAATAATTGCTTAGAGATAAATGGGTTACCTCAAACTAAAGAAAACACTTCAATCCTAGTGTTTGGAGCTTTAATCCACTGCTTCCACATGTTTGCTAGTGTTGATTTGAAGAAGATTTTGCTCAAAATGGAAAAAAATTCCCTCTCTCATGGGGTTATCCATCGAGATGTTGATGAAAGCTGGTATTTATATATCTTTTTACTAGGAAACCCTCAAGATACCGAAAACTCAATAAAAGTTCTGAAATTTCAAAGTTTCACAGAATTTGAATAGAAATTTCTGTCCCCCTTTTTCTTATCTTTTTTTTTTGTACAAAGGCGCTTTTTTAAATAGGGATAGGGATAGGGATAGGGATATTACATATGCTGCCGGTAGGAGTTGAACCCATGACCTCTCCACTGAAAAGCAGGTTCCTAACCATCCTACTACTACCCCTTTTTTCTCATCTTGCTTCTCTTTTTATGAATGCTTACTTGATGAATATACGAGATCAGATTATTAGTAATTTTGCATGTGCAACTTGGTTGCTGCCTCTTTCCCTTGTGTGGAAACCTACAGGTTGTATAAAAAATCAGGTTTCTCTGATTGTTTAAAACTTCAATGTCCAGGAGGATCATAGTTGCTAGGTCTTTGAAGTCTTAAATCCTTTTGTAGATGTATACTGCCATATTGAGAATTGGTTATTGCAAACTTTTCACTTGGGAAATGGGTTACATGGTGATTCTAATTGATATTGTGGAAGAGTGTTATGTTGATCGATTGTTAAGGAATATTGTGAGATTGATAGAAAGTGGAATACTATACTTGACACCTGTTTTGCTTTAATTGACACCATTGTGTTCGATAATTGTTATAGGTAATGAAATGTAAGAGGCAGAACGGCAGATGATATGAAACTAATTGCAATGGTTGAAATTCTATGATATGGAGATATCTCCAAATTTTTTTTTTTTTAATAAATAAATATCATTACATAATTGTTCATTGTGTGTAGATTGCTCAAATTTTGTAAAAAGAGTACAGTAGAATGATGGTTTATTTCTAGTTTTATGTTGAATTAATTCGTTATTGAATACAGCTATGCAGCATCAATAGGAGCTAAACTGTTTGTTACGTCTCTCAAACTGGGCTCTGGCATTGATGAAGTTTTCCTTGATATTGCAACCCATATGTTATGACTACTTTGTTTTATCTTCAGGATCTTCAAGTTATACTCATTCAGATCGGCTAATACTTGTTTTATTTGAAGGCTGCCTTCAGTGGTTTGATTACAGAAATCCATAGACTAAAGTCTGACTTCTTTTGCCTCCTACTATCCAAGGAAATGACTACTGCAGAAAACATTTCCTTGCACTAGTTCTTTTTAGGTCTGTGACGTGCATAATCTGTCTTGTAACCTGTAGGGCCTCACCAGTCTCCATGCATATCCATGTAGATGTGCTGATTTTAATGAATTTCTTGTAGGTGTGCTCCAGAAAAAGAAAAGCAGTGTTGAAGGCCTCTCATCAACTCTGCAGAGGAAAGGGATGGTAATTGTAGATGACGAGCCCGAGAAAGAACAACAGAAATGCTGTTGGTAGTTCTGTCTATAGAGGCTACTACTGATTCAAAGATCTAAAGGTATCACAAGCTGCCCCAGTCTTTTTTTTTTGGGGTCAAGAACATGAAAATTTCATTAACTAAAAGCATCCAGCTGCCCCAGTCTTAGTATATCATCAAAGTAACTTTTGGTTGTTGACATGTTGAAAATTTAATTCGCCAAAAACTCCTTTAATTTATAACATAAGCACCACCGTTGAAGCCATCATTTTGCTCGATAGAGTACATTATGAAGTTCTAAACTTGGTCCAAAACCATGGTCGGGCTTATCTGACTGGGTCAACACAAAGGTGGGAGATGGTACATTGGTGCACCATGGAGGTGAAAAGAGGAAAAGTTATCATAAGTTCGTGCATTTGTTGAGAAAGAGAACAGAATCCAGACAATTAAAGTTTTGTCCAATTAAAATTTGATTGAGTTCCAAGTATGGTACTTAACTAACTAAGGCTTTGGAATTCAGGCAAAGAAGGAAATTATTGGGCACAAAAATCCATAAAAAATGTTTACTATGGGGATAATGTTAACCCCAGATTCTGTCGTTAGGAAGGTGGTACTTCCACGTGAGAGCAACGAGAGGAGACTATTCAACTGCAGACTTAACCAAGGCTTTGGAATTCAGGCAAAGAAGGAAATTATTGACCACTAAAATCGATAAAAATGTTTACTACTATGGGGATAATATTAACCCCAGATTCTGTCATTAGGAAGGTGGTACTTTCACGTGAGAGCAATTAGAGGAAACTATTCAACTGCAGATAGTCCATTGTCTGATTCCATCTGATGCAGGTGCATTGCCTTGGACCAATTCAAAACCATTTCGGTTTCTAGATGGAGATGAACAGGGCCCAGTTTAGTGTTTGGATCTAGTAGGATTTTAGGAAGTTTACTTGTTAATTGGAAAAGTATTGTATAATCTTTTATCTTGGTCAGGATACAAATGGCTGTAATATACTAGTTTCTTAGTTAGTGAATTTGTTGTTCTATGAGTCTTTTATTTCTCCTTGGGATTTGGTTCCCAGTAGTTGAATAGAATAAAATAGAGAGGTGTTTCGTAGAGTGTCTGCATGGCCAGAAGTGGTTGTGCAATCGTCGTTTGCAGTCCCCTTCTTCTTATGCATTCTTTTCTCTTCTGCAACGCCAGTTTCTTCCAGGCTTCCCTCCTCTCCCAACCAGCCATCTGCTGCTGTCTGCCTGCAATCAATCCCTGGTTGGTTAGGAGTTCTAGTATTTGAGTAATTCATTTGCAATCCACCATTTCTATCATCTATGGTTGGACAGTGCGTGAAATCACTTTCCATTCCTGACTTTAGAGCATCATAATAGATACTCCCTAGTTTGAACCGAACCGATGGTGTATGCTTAGGAACAAAATGCATTATTTATATATGCCATAATGTAGGACCAGGAGCAAATAAGCTGCAACCATATATGGATTCTCACCTTCCAATAAGCTATTCAGCTCCATTTGAGGTCATGCCAGATACAAGGCCAAAGCCATGCATGTCTTTTCACTACTTCTAAAGCATTCTTGGCTCTGCCACTGGCTCTTTTAGTTCCTTCAATGTGGACTAAATCATTCCTTAGTACTAGAACATTCAAAGACCTCTTTTGAGTATGAACATGCCACCTCAACGACTTTCTCATAGTTTATCATTTACAAGAGCTACTATTGAACCAATTTTAGTAATGGTCATGCTTTACTTTATCCTTTTTTAGTTTCATGATTCATCCATCTCAACATCCTCATTATGATCATGTTTATTTTAGCCACTGGTTCAAAAGGATGGACATGATCATGTTTATTAGAGAAGGTAAATACAACCTTATAACAACTATTCACTGAGAACTTGTAGAGCTCCTCTGCTTAAGACATATCATGATGAAATAAGAATGGGTTTCTCGTAAACTATCTGTATTCATGGCTCCTCTCATCACTGTGATCCAAAGAATGTCAACCATCCTTCATGTATTAAAGTGTCAGTCTCGAGTTTACTTCTTCGATCTTTTGCTTCAATGGCTGGATTCATATTTCAGTATAACCTGGAAGCTATTAATCAAGCATGAGTACCACTCAAATGGACGTATTGGATTTTCTCTTGCAAAATACATCTTCTCATTTCCAACCTGCCAGCTGACATGCTACAACCTGCATCATATGACTCGTATCACGGTGGACCAATAGATTTCTTCCCAGTTTGATGATCCATATCCTAGGATAGGTTACCTTCAGTATGTAGATGATGCAATGTACATGTCAGTTGTGGAGGACTATAGTTTTTTCTTCTCACAGACTGATGTACAATGTTGTTTGGCTCCATCAGACTTTTGGTAGGATTCCTGGACAGCATGGTAGGTATTATTAGTATATATTATTAACTACTAAATGATTATATTAGGACTGCAGAAGGGTTATTGATTTGATGATGTTCTTGAAAATTAATCTTTGACAATTTGATGATTTACTTCATTACTCTTTCGAATTGCTAAATGTTTTTCTCCTCTCATACTTAAATAATTTTGCGATATGATCACTTAAACGTGTGTATAATACTATAATGTATATAGCATAAAAAAGGGTTTCCTTGAAGTTTAAGGCCTTAGTATGGTCTACAACCCACTGTAACTTGGCCGAAGAACTTCCATATTTTGCTGAACTTTTAAAATTTTGGTTTGGCCAAAACATTTAAATCTTTGTGGCATGGCCATGTTCAATCCAGGCTCCTTGAGTGACCCAGGATGAAAGAGTGATTTTCAGACTGAAAGATCTAAAAGTTCTAGGGATAGACATAGGATGACATTAGATGTGAGAAGACATGCATAGCTTACGCCTTATATCAAGTATAACCTTGAATAGATCTGATTGGAGGGCAATGATCCATGTGGCCAAGCCCTTTAGTTGGGATGAGGCTATGTTGTTGTAGTGTTAAAAAGAACTCTGTCCGGGAGTGTGGCCTAAACCAACACTCCCATGTATTATCTACCTCTCATGGTAGTGCTGGTGCAGGCTGGACTGGGCGTAAATTTGTGTTTAACTTGCTAATGGGATTCCCCTATATTAAGAGACTTTCCTTTTGAGTCCACTTCTTAAAAACCCCAGTTTCTATTTTGGCTTTCAACTTCTGATTTCATTCTGCTATTATGCATTAGATTGGTCAGTCAGTTGAGTCTCTTTTGAGTCTATAATTTTCTGCATATTTATGGTTTCCTGGTTTGACTTGGATTCTGGTAAAACTGACTCTGATTGAATATATGACTATTTTAACGGTATTAACATAAGTGCCTTCTAAAGCATTTTTTTTAAACCTCTCTTCAAAATTGTATTCTGATCTGAAACCTTGCACTCAGTTCTGTAGTTTTTTCTAGCTTTCCTACGTCTGGTTGGATTACTCCATAGGTCTGATTTTTACACCTTAAAGGTAATGATTGACATAATCCACATTTGGTTGTGATGACCGAAATATCAGTTTTCTCCAAAACTGAGACAAAATCCTATGGGCGAAATCTTTTTTCCCCGGTTTCAACCGAAGTCTGCATAATCCTATTCAAAAGTCCCAAATCTCAGTCAAAATCTGCAAAATTTCGCGGAACTCGCAGTTTCCGCCGGCTGTTTCAGAAAATTTCCCTTTTTTTTGCCATTTTTGCCTCTTTCAAGTTCTTTTTCACTTAAAAACATCACTCCTAGTCCTTTGTCTTCCTTCACCTTCTTTGCTACTTGCTCCTTGGTTGTAGTCCTTACAGATTATATGGTGGAGTTGCTGGATGTGGAGTACTATGAAACTTTATTCAGAGTATTCATCTCAAGGGATGGATCCACCTAGACACCCATTGGTCCTTGTACAATCATTGGTAGGACCATTGCTTTTGGTTGTTATTTTCCAAGTCTTTGTCACAAGTAGGAAGCTGATCTTCCAATTTCTGCGGAGTATTCTCTACCAATTGAAGGGCTATGTGATGCATGTCATCTCTTGGTTCCATCCCGAAAACCCACAAGGAACATTAGTGATGAAAAATAAGCTTCTTTTGATTATATTTCTCTTTCTCTTTCAGTCATACATGGAGCTTCAGAAGGCTATGAACCAGGGCAGGAGGTGCACTTGGGAGAAGCTTGCTGCCATAAAGGCCAACTGTGGCATTGAACTTGCATTGGATGAGAGTGTGGCAATTCTCAACCACAGATGTAAACTTGAAAGGAGTGCTGAGAGGGCTGCTGCTGCTTCCCATGGAATAAGCAGTACGGTTAAGTTTAATGCTCCTAAAAGGATTCCCTCATGGAACTGCCTTGCAAGAGAGAACTCAACAGGGTGCCTTGAAGAAGATACTCTTTCAGATGTGTCGTCTTCATCTAACCAAGGTGTTGGTGGCAATACAGGAGGGAGTTCAGCTAGGAACTTTCGTGTCAAACACAACATGAATGGTGAAAGTGAGAGTGAATCAGAGCGTGTGGACCTCAATCCTTGGACAAGATCTGGTGGTCCTTTAATGAGGACTACTTCAGCAAATAATGGGCCAGCCATAGGGAGCATCCTTCTTGGTTTGGATTTTCCTTTATAATAACAAGTCAGGTTGATTAAAGCCCAGTTTACCCAGCAGAAATTTCTTCGGGCCCGTTTCTATTATATAAAGCCCAGGCCCAATAGTTACTGTAATGCAGATTTGTTCCAACCCTATTTTTGCGAACCACCTTCAACTTGTTCTTAATAATTGAACAATGAAATTATATTGAAACTGAAAAGATGAAAAACAAGCAAGGGAAGTATCATCTCCTCAGTAACATAGACAGCACCATGTAACACAAACAAGATAACTACAAGAAAACCAAATGCTAAAATGTCAACTCTGAGTCTTTGGTCATATGATTCCATTCTCAGTTATCCAATGACAGACTTCGATTAAGCCTGGACCAAACCCTAATAACTTAAAAGCAATATGGATTGGATTCCACGTCGATGTGTCGTAGTGGCATGCCATGATGACATGATTTACTTTCTTCCAAGCATGTATATCAACTACTTATACTTTTATTTTTTGTAAAATATAGCAGTAATATGCTTGAAAAATGAATGGTAGATTATGACATAAGGCTGGTGCTTCAAAGATATTTCCGTAAAATTTTAAGTAGGAATCTAGGGTCCAAGGTTTCAAAAATCAGATCGGCCGTAATCAGCATGCATTCATGCATGAGCCATGACACGTGTAATTCCTCTTATTACCACTTTTCACTTTTTTTATTTTTTATTTTTCTTTCTTTCTTTCCTTTTGTCTTTACTCTTATTTTTGACCAAACATAGAAAAAGAAATTCATTCTAAGAAATAAGTTTGGGGAAATCCTTCTGATTAAGACATACCTAAATAATGGTCGCAGCAACCAAACTTCAGACATACCTAAATAATGAGCACCTCTAGCTAGCAAATCTGCAGAAACATTATATGCTCTCAAAATATGGAGTGCTACACAAGTGTCAAACCCCAACAACAAGTCCTAATGAGCTTAAGTAAGTCTGTTCTCTTATTGATCATCTTTTTTTTAATTATACTTTTGGTATTAGCTTTTTTTCATCATACTTTGTATTTTATTTTACTTTTCTTTTTTAACCCTGCTGATGTCGCCAGGTGCATTTTTTCGGATCTTGCAAAGCCGAGTAGACACCACGTAAACTCCATTAAAGGGTTGGGTTCGGATTAAAAAAAAATTGATTTATTTCATTTAAATTGGTATGTTCTTTTGTTTCATACAAAAAAAAGTATATATTCTTTTGTGCGGTTGAGATTTAATGAAATTCGTGTGATATACATCAACAGGTATCATAAACACCATCATATCAGATGCACCACCTTTCGAACTTTACATTCAAAAAATAATTTAGTGGTGCACGTAAGTTAAAGTATTCAGTGGTCCCAGGGATTCCATCTGTGTAATTCAAATCCTCTTGCTGGAGCTTATCTTCAATGTTTCCGTAGCGGTAATACCGCATCGCTATGGAGGAAAATGATTGTTCATCACCCATCTCTGGTGAGACAAATTGATGGATTTTTTCTTTTATTTTCTTCTTTTCCATTTGTGGTTCGGGTTGTCGTATCTTCCCAATTTCTTTAGTTTGACAACGGATTTTATGCTTAGTATGTATTATTTTTGTTGAGCAACAAGTCCTAGAAGTGAATGTTTTCCGTTCTATGAATAAGGAGAAGACAAAGAGAGAATTTTGAGTTTTGCTGTTTGTATTCAGCTCTTTTAACTCTGTTGGTTTCTCTGAAGATTAAAACATGGTGACGTGAATTTGTAGTTCACATTGGATTAAAAAGGGCTAATGAACTATGAAAATATATTTTAGTAATTTTGAGTTTTGATGTTTTGTAAATAAGTTATAAAACATCAAAACACTATTATAACAAGTTGATGTAATAGCTGGTGTTCACTTTCAACTCAAAATTGGCGGACTACAATAAAACAAAACATCATATACTTTACCTGCAGAATTGGATCGATAGGGAAAAATGAGTATACCGTCCAGCAAAACAAATTTCGCAATGTGGCGCATGCAATGGCTATAAACATCATTTTCGCATTTTTCCCCCTTAATGCCTTTATATGCAAATGAGAAACTCAAGAAGAAAATCAAGCACAAGCTGAAAGTGGAAGCAACAAAACCATTTAGATGAGGATTATACCAAAGCTTTCATTGGCGAAACATACATGATGTTCCTCTCTGGAAAGTCAGTCTGTCTCGATTCGATGAGCCTAATCCTCTCCCCTGCTCTGCAACCTATCCCTTTCCTCTTCCATGATTCCATCTCCCCTATTTTCTTTGAATCCCCCAACACCTGAGGATATACCACTTTGGTGAATTGTTGATTTTCCTTCTCTCTCCCTTGATATCCCCCCACTCAGCTGGAGCTCTTTGGTAGCTATCACACGCCAATTTTCTATTCTCTCTTCCCCTATCGTCTTCGCCGCAATGGGGTGCCACTCTCTCAAGCCTTAGTGCAATGAGAGGGATTGGCACTAGAGGAAGCTTCTTAGGAAGACGTCAGGGAGTTACAACGATTATATCCTCACCTGAACCTAGAGGACAAGGTTCTTTCAGAAGACCAGGGCAATGATACGGTTTATGAACCAGATCAGCAAAGCAAGGGGATCATGCACAAAATGCCACTGCCAGATCAGTAGCTCCAAACAACAAAGAAGATCACGCAGGGGACATACAGGGGACCAACACGATCACCGCCACCAGGCCGCGTCGTAACCATAGAAGACCAACAGCTTTAGCAGACTACATATAACCATTTGAGATAGGGACAAAAATGGTGTAAGGGGTTTTAGGGTTTTGAAGAATCAAGGGAATATTAAGCACATTGATGCGCTATATATAATGTAAGCAGCAATTGGCAATGAACAAAAAAGAATTATCTTTGCCTCTGATCTCTTTCTCCTTAACTAATCTGAAGGTCACCACCCTCGAAGCTGGTAAGTTGTATCAGTCTGCAATTCCAAGGAAGGAGAAGATGACAGGGGAAGAGAGAATAGTGCCAATCCCTCCCATTACACTAAGGCTTGAGTGAGGGGCACCCAATTGCGGCGAAGACGATAGGGGAAAAGAGAATAGAAAATGGGCGTGTAATAGCTACCAAAGAGCTCCAGCTGAGCGGGGGGATATCAAGGGAGAGAGAAGGAAAATCGACAATTCACCAAAGTGGTATATCCTCAGGCAATGGGGGGATTCAGAGAAAATAGGGGAGATGAAATCATGGAAGAGGAAAGGGATAGGTTGCAGAGCAGGGGAGAGGATTAGTCTCATCCAATCGAGACTGACTGACTTTCCAGAGAGGAAAGCCATAATTCTAAGAAAAAACATTAGGAGCGTCAAGTCACCTCTTCTATGATCTGATCTCATTAGGCGTGATTCTTCTTTCTTTGTTGATCTGGTTCATAAATCATATCATTGCCCTGGTCTTCTAAAAGAACTTTGTCCTCAAAGTTCAAATGAGGATATAATCCTTGTAACTCCTTGACATCTTACTAGGAAGCTTCCTCTAGTGCCAATCCCTCCCATTGCACTAAGGCTTGAGTGAGGGGCACCCCATTGCGGCGAAGACGACAGGGGAAGAGATAATAGAAAATGGCGCATGCAATGGCTATAGACATCCTTTCCGCATTTTTTCCCCCTTAATGCCTTTATCTGCAAATGAGAAACTCAAGAAGAGAATCAAACTCAAGCTGAAAGTGGAAGCAACAAAACCATTTAGGTGAGGATTATACCAGAGCCTTCACTGGCGAAACATACATGATGTTCGCTGCAATGCTACTGACAACTCCAATGAACATGTTTGTCTGATCATTAGTGCCCATGACCAAGATGGCGACCAGCACTATCGCTATAACGATTGCACTTTCAACCGCAAGCATAGTATAAATAATTTTCTGCAATGAAAAGAAGTTAGCTTTTATAGTATAAAAAAAATTCTGTTATATAGAAAAAAGATTTGAATTTACATTCATTCTCGTTACCGTGTGACGGACGCCAGTAAGATGCATAATGAAGAGAAATCAGCATGCACACTACAACCCTAAGGCAATGCTATTAACAGCAATGTTCAGCTGGTTTTTACGATCTATCATTTTGTATAAAAGCCAGAAAAGGCTGGAGAAAATCGTTGCGATGAATATGAATGGATCATATCCCTGAATAGATTGTTGCTTGAAGATCTTGGCCACCATTTCCAGATGGGCAAAGTACAGCATTAAACTAAAGATGTTGGCCATGATTCTGCTTACCGACCTAAAACTAGCCCCCATTTTTGTAATGAACACCAGCGAGGAACACTAGCTTAGCTAAGATCACTATCGTTCAGGAGTTGCAGTGGGAAAGGAAAGAGTTGAAAGAGAACACCAGCTTAGCTAAGATCACTACCGTTCAAGAGTTGTAGTGGGAAAGGAAAGAGTTGAAAGAGAACACCAGCGAGTTGAAAGATTTAAAGGAATTGCTGACAAGTGATTTTCTCCTCTGATAAAACAACTCTCCCTCTTAACACTCTTCCCTCAAGTCATTTCATCACATCAAGTGATTTCCTTCACCCTGTTCAATGTATCTCCTCCAGCTCATCCATTCGTGTTCTCTTGGTCTAAAGAAACTCCCTTTACAATGATTTCAAAGAATAAGTTTGTAGCTTCCTGGGATCTTTCCATTGCCTACCAAATGCAACTTTTGGCCGGCAGGTGTCTCAAAACCAGATGACCTATGAGTATGCATTACAAAGGTTATGATTCTTGAGGCATCGAACTCACAGAAGAGGTGACATGACACTCCTAATGAGATCAGATCACAGAAAATGTGACTTGACGCTCCTAATGTTTTTTCTTAGAATTCTGGCTTTCCTCTCTGGAAAGTCAGTCAGTCTCGATTGGATGAGCTTAATCCTCTCCCCTGCTCTGCAACCTATCCCTTTCCTCTTCCATGATTCCATCTCCCCTATTTTCTCTGAATCCTCCCCCATCGCCTGAGGATATACCACTTTGGTGAATTGTCGATTTTCCTTCTCTCTCCCTTGATATCCCCCCGCTCAGCTGGAGCTCTTTGGTAGCTATTACACGCCCATTTTCTATTATCCCTTCCCCTGTCATCTTCTTCTTCCTTGGAATTGCAGACTAATACAACTTACCAGATTAGTTAAGGAGAAAGAGATGAGAGGAAGAGATAATTCTTTCTATTCATTGCCAATTGCTGCTTACATTATATATAGTGCATCAATGTGCGTAATATTCCCTTTATTATCCAAAACCCTAAAACCCCTTACACCTTTTCTGTCCCTATCTCAAACGATTATATGTAGTCTGCTAAAGCTGCTGGCCTTCTGTGGTTACGACGCGGCTTGGTGGTGATCATGTTGGTCCCCTGTATGTCCCCTACGTGATCTTCTTTGTCATTTGGAGCTGTTGATCTGGCAATGGCATTTTGTGTGATTCTCCTTGCTTTGCTGATCTGGTTCATAAACCATATCATTGCCCTGGTCTTCTGAAAGAACCTTGTCCTCAAGGTTTAGGTGAGGATATAGTCGTTGTAACTCCCTGACGTCTTCCAAGGAAGCTTCCTCTAGTGTCAATCCCTCCCATTGCACTAAGGCTTGAGTGAGGGGCACCCCATTGAGGCAAAGACGACAGGGGAAGAGAGAATAGAAAATTGGCATGTAATAGCTACCAAAGAGCTCTAGCTGAGCGGGGGGATATTAAGGGAGAGAGAAGGAAAATCGAAAATTCACCAAAGTGGTATATCCTCAGGCGATGGGGGGGATTCAGAGAAAATAGGGGAGATGGAATCATGGGAGAGGAAAGGGATAGGTTACAGAGCAAGGGAGAGGATTAGGCTCATCCAATGGAGACTGACTGACTTTCCAGAGAGGAAAGCCATAATTCTAAGAAAAAACATTAGGAGCATCAAGTCACATTTTCTGTTATCTGATCTCATTAGGAGTGTCATGTCACCTCTTCTGTGAGTTCGATGCCTCAAGAATCAGAACCTTTGTAATGCATACTCATAGGTCATCTGGTTTTGAGACACCCACCCGCCGGCCAAAAGCGGCATCTGGTAGGCAATGGAAAGATCCTAGGAAGCTACAAACTTCTTCTTTGAAGTCACTGTAAAGGGAGTTTCTTTAGACCAAGAGATCACGAATGGATGAGCTGGAGAAGATACGTTGAACAAGGTGAAGGAAATCACTTGACGTGATGAAATGACTTGAGAGAAGAGTGTTAAGAGGGAGAGCTATCTTACCAGAGGAGAAAATCACTTGTCAGCAAAGGCTGGAGAAATCTTTCAACTCGTTGGTGTTCTCTTTCAACTCTTTCCTTTCCCACTGCAACTCCTGAATGGCAGTGATCTTTGCTAAGCTGGTGTTCCTCACTGGTGTTCTCTTTCAACTCTTTCCTTTCCCACTGCAACTCCTAAATGACAGTGATCTTAGCTAAGCCGGTGTTCCTCGCTGGTGTTCATTACAAAAATGGGGGGTAGTTTTAAAACGGTAAGCAGAATCATGGGCAACATCTTTAGTTTAATGTTGTACTTTGCCCCCCTGGAAAATGGTGGTCAAGATCTTCAAGCAACAATCTATTGAGGGATATGATCCATTCATATTCCTCACAACGATTTTCTCCAGCCTTTGCTGCCTTTTATACGAAATGATAGATCGTAAAAACCAGCTGAACACTGCTGTTAATAGCATTGACTTAGGGTTGGAGTGTGGATGCTTATTCCTCTTCATTTTGCATCTTACTTACGTCCGTAACACGGGAACCAGAATGAAGGTAGATTCAGATCTTTTTTCTATATAACAAAAAAAAAAAATTGTACTGTAAAAGCTAACTTCTTTTCATTGCAGAAAATTATTTATATTGTGCTTGCGATTGAAGGTGCAATCGTTATAGCGATAGTGCTGGTCGCCATCTTGGTCATGGGCACTAATGATCAGACAAACAGGTTCATTGGAGTTGTTACTAGCATTGCAGCGAACATCATGTATGTTTCGCCAGTGAAGGCTCTGGTATAATCCTCACCTAAATGGTTTTGTTGCTTCCACTTTTAGCTTGAGCTTGATTCTCTTCTTGAGTTTCTCATTTGCAGATAAAGGCATTAAGGGAAGAAAAAAAAAAGCGAAAAGGATGTCTATAGCCATTGCATGCGCCATTTTCTATTCTCTCTTCCCCTGTCGTCTTCGCCGCAATGGGGTTCCCCTCACTCAAGCCTTAGTGCAATGGGAGGGATTGGCACTAGAGGAAGCTTCCTGGGAAGACATCAAGTAGTCACAATGACTATATCCTCACCTGAACCTTGAGGACAAGGTTCTTTCAGAAGACCAGGGCAATGATACAGTTTATGAACCAGATCAACAAGGCAAGGAGAATCACGCCTAATGAGATTAGATCACAGAAAAGGTGACTTGACACTCCTAATGTTTTTTCTTAGAATTATGGCTTTCCTCTCTGGAAAGTCAGTCAGTCCCGATTGAATGAGCCTAATCCTCTCCCCTGCTTTGCAACCTATCCCTTTTCTCTTCCATGATTCCATCTCCCCTATTTTCTCTGAATCCCCCCCCTCCATCGCCTGAGGATATACCACTTTGGTGAATTGTCGATTTTCCTTATCTCTCCCTTGATATCCCCCTGCTCACCTGGAGTTCTTTGGTAGCTATTAAACGCCCATTTTCTATTCTCTCTTTCCTTGTCGTCTTCGCTGCAATGGGGTGCCCCTCACTCAAGCCTTAGTGCAATGGGAGGGATTGGCACTATTTTAGCTTCCCCTGTCATCTTCTCCTTCCTTGGAATTGTAGACTGATACAACTTACCAACTTCGAGGGTGGTGACCTCCAGATTAGTTAAGGAGAAAGAGATGAGAGGCAGAGATAATTCTTTTATGTTCATTGCCAATTGCTACTTACATTATATATAGCGCATCAATGTGCGTAATATTCCCTTGATTCTCCAAAACCTACACCCTTTCTGTCCCTATCTCAAAGGGTTATATGTAGTTTGCTAAAGTTGCTAGCCTTCTATGGTTACGACGCGACCTGGTGGTGATCGTGTTGGTCCCCTGTATGTCCCCTGCGTGATCTTCTTTGTTGTTTGGAGCTGCTGATCTGGCAGTGGCATTTTGTGCGTGATTCTCCTTGCTTTGCTGATCTAGTTCATAGACCGTATCATTGTCCTGGTCTTCTGAAAGAACCTTGTCCTCAAGGTTCAGGTGAGGATATAGTCGTTGTAACTCCATGATGTCTTCCCAGGAAGCTTCCTCTAGTGCCAATCCCTCCCATTGCACTAAGGCTTGAGTGAGGGGAACCCTATTGCGATGAAGACGACAGGGGAAGAGAGAAATAAAAAATGGGCGTGTAATAGCTACCAAAGAGCTCCAGCTCAGCGGGGGGATATCAAGGGAGAGAGAAGGAAAATCAACAATTCACCAAAGTGGTATATCTTCAGGTGATGGGGGTGATTTAGAGAAAATAGGGGAGATGAAATCATAGAAGAGGAAAGGGATAGGTTGCAAAGCAGGGGAGAGGATTAGGCTCATCAAATCCAGACTAACTGACTTTCTAGAGAGGAATGCCAGAATTCTAAGAAAAAACGTTAGGAGCGTCAAGTCACCTCTTCTGTGAGTTCGATGCCTTGAGAATCAAAACCTTTTGTATGCATACTCATAGGTCATCTGGTTTTAAGACACCGCTGGCCAAAAGCGGCATCTGGTATGCAATGGAAAGATCCCAGGAAGATACAAACTTCTACTTCGAAGTCATTGTAAAGGGAGTTTCTTTAGACCAAGAGATCACGAATGAATGAGCTGGAGGAGATACGTTGAACAAGGTGAAGGAAATCACTTGACGTGATGAAATGACTTGAGGGAAGAGTGTTAAGAGGGAGAGTTGTTTTACCAGAGGAGAAAATCACTTGTCAGCAATTCCTTTAAATCTTTCAAGTCGCTGGTGTTCTCTTTCAACTCTTTCCTTTCCCACTACAACTCCTGAATGGCAGTGATCTTAGCTAAGCTGGTGGTCATCGCTGGTGTTCTCTTTCAACTCTTTCCTTTCCCACTGCAACTCCTAAACAGTAGTGATCTTAGCTAATTGGTGTTCATTACAAAAATGGGGGCTAGTTTTAGGACGGTAAGCAGAATCATGGGCAACATCTTTAGTTTAATACTGTACTTTGCCCCTGGAAATGGTGGCCAAGATCTTCAAGTAACAATCTATTGAGGGATATGATCCATTCATATTCCTCACAACGATTTTCTCTAGCCTTTGCTGGCTTTTATACGAAATAATAGATCGTAAAAACCAGCTGAACACTACTGTTAATAGCATTGACTTAGGGTTGGAGTATACATGCTTATTCTTCTTCATTTAGCATCTTACTAACGTCCGTAACACGGGAATGAGAATGAAGGTAGATTCAAATATTTTTTCTATATAACATAAATTTTTTTTTTACTGTAAAAGCTAACTTCTTTTCATTGCAGAAAATTATTTCTACTGCGCTTGCGGTTGAAGGTGCAATCGTTATAACGATAGTGTTGGTCGCCATCTTGGTCATGGGCACTAATGATCAAACAAACAGGTTCATTGGAGTTGTCAGTAGTATTGCAACGAACATCCTGTATGTTTCGCCAGTGAAGGCTTTGGTATAATCCTCACCTAAATGGTTTTGTTGCTTCCACTTTCAGCTTGAGCTTGATTCTCTTCTTAAGTTTCTCATTTGCAGATAAAGGCATTAAGGGAAAAAAATGCGAAAAGGATGTCTATAGCCATTGCATGTGCCATTTTCTATTCTCTCTTCTCCTATCGTCTTTGCCGCAATGGGGTGCCCCTCACTCAAGCCTTAGTGCAATGGGTGGGATTGGCACTAGAGGAAGCTTCCTGGGAAGACGTCAGGGAGTTACAAAGACTATATCCTCAGCTGAACCTTGAGGACATGGTTTTTTCAGAAGACCAGGGCAATGATACGGTTTATGAACCAGATCAGCAAAGCAAGGAGAATCACGCCTAATGAGATCAGATCACAGAAGAGGTGACTTAACGCTCCTAATGTTTTTTCTTAGAATTATGGCTTTCCTCTCTGGAAAGTCAGTCATTCTCGATTGAGCATAATCCTCTCCCCTGCCCTGCAACCTATCCCTTTCCTCTTCCATGATTCCATCTCCCCTATTTTCTCTGAATGCCCCCCGGCCCCCATTGCCTGAGGATATATCACTTTGGTGAATTGTCGATTTTCCTTCTCTCTCCCTTGATATCCCCCCGCTCACCTGGAGCTCTTTGGTAGCTATTAAACGCCCATTTTCTATTCTCTCTTCCCCTGTCGTCTTCGCCGCAATGGGGTGCCCCTCACTCAAGCCTTAGTGCAATGGGAGGGATTGGCACTATTCTCTCTTGTGGTCTTCTCCTTCCTTGGAATTGGGCAGGGTAAGGCATCATCGGTAGCAGGATTAGGTGGAAGCAGGGTCGTTTAAGTGGTGGGGTCGCCAAGACAAGGCTTGAGCAAGGAAACATGGAACACAGAGTGATGCAGACAGTCGTTGGCAGTTCCAAACGATAAGCAACAATGCCAATGCGAGCAGTAATTTGAGAAGGATCGAAATTGCGTCTGCCCAACTTCTCATGAAGGCGTAAAGCGACCGAAGATTGCCGATAAGGTCGCAATTTAACAAAGACCCACTCACCCACCTCGTATTGGACATCCTTGCGATGTTGGTCAGTGGAGGACTTCATATGGCCTTGGGCACGTTGGAGATTGTTGCGAAGAAGGCATAGGAGATGATCTCGGTTCTGTAATTCGTTGTCAACAGTGGCATTGTTAGAGGACGCTAGGAGGTATTGTGTGAGAGTTTGTCCATAGAGTGCCTGAAAGGGAGTCATGCCAGCTGACGAGTGGAATGCAAAATTATACCAAAATTCAGCAAGATGCAAGTAATGGGTCCATGTGGTCGGAGCATCTGCGACATAACATCAGAGGTAGAGCTCAACATCTGCGGTTCAATACCTCAGTTTGGCCGTTCGACTGAGGGTGATAAGCAATGCTAAAAGCAAGCTGTGTTCCTTGGAGGCGAAAGAGTTCCTTCCAGAAGTGGCTAAGGAACACTGAATCTCTATCGCTGACGATGGATCTAGGAAAACCATGTAATTTGACAATCTCCGAAATAAAGACCTCAATGACGTTGCTACTAGTGAAATTTCCAGGTAGTGAACATAAGTGTGCATACTTAGTAAAACGATTGATCACCGAAAGAATTGTTGTTTTGCCTTTAGAATTTGGAAGCGCAACAATGAAATCCAGTGAGATGTCCTCCCAGACCTTGGAAGGGATTGCCACTGGTTGGAGAAGTCCACTAGGAGCAAAAGTTGGAGATTTCATCTATTGGCACACCGAGCAAGAGGCGACGAATTCCTTGACGAATGTACGAAGGCCTTTCCAGTGGAAATTCACAGAGACACGCTTGTAAGTGCGAAGGAACCCGGCATGACCTCCAATTGGTGAGGCATGAAATTCATAAAGAAAAACCGCACGTAGTGGAGAAGTGGCCGGAATTGAGAGATGATGGTTGAAATAGAGAAGACCATGCCTATAAGTGTAACCTGGATGTGCAACAGGATCATTCAATAAGGCATCTCGAAGAGCACGTAACTCCGGATCAGCAGCAATTTCAGCACGCAGCTGGTTAAGGAATTGCAGTGTTGGGTGAGAAATAGCAAAGAGACTTGCATCTGGTAGAGGGGCACATGAGAGCGCGTCAGCACCGGAATTGGTTCGGCCAGTTTATAAACAATGTCAAAAGTGAATCCCAACAACTTGGAAAGCCAGTGCTGCTATTCAGGAGTTTGAATAACTTGCTTAGTGATCTCCTTCAGGCTTCTATGGTCGGTGATGATGGTGAATTTGTGCCCCAAAAGGTAAGGTCGCCAGCATGAGATCGCTTGCGTGATGACATACATCTCATGAACATAAACTGAGGCTAACTACAGTTTTGGCGATAATTTGCGGCTGAAAAAAGCAATTGGATGGTTGGGCTGTGATAGAATCGCCCCAATTCCTTCGCCAGAGGCGTTTGTCTCTACAGTGAAGGGAAGCGAAAAATATGGTAACGCCAAAACAGGGGTAGTGATCAGGGTACGTTGCAAGGCAAGGAATGTTGTCTGAGCTCGCTCAGTCCAAAGGAATGCGCCTTTCTTTAATAGATCAGTAAGTGCAGCAGCTATTTGGGCATACTGGCCCACGGACTTGCTGTAATAACCAGTGAGTCCCAAAAATCCACGAAGCTCCCGTATGTGCCTTGGTGGTGGCCATGCTGTGATTGTAGAAATTTTGGCAGGATCGACACTCACACCCTGTTCAGAAATGCATTGGCCCAGGTAATCCATTGTACGTTGCCCGAAAGCACATTTTTCTCTATTCACATACAAGCGGTGCTCCAAGAGGGTCTGGAGAACTGTCCTGAGATGATACAA
Organism: Hakea prostrata; assembly: GCF_041222555.1. Lineage (NCBI taxonomy): Eukaryota > Viridiplantae > Streptophyta > Magnoliopsida > Proteales > Proteaceae > Hakea > Hakea prostrata. The sequence goes on from NC_142607.1 coordinate 35,168,451, forward strand.
ATGTGAATTGCGATCAGTGCTATAAACAAGTACATCATCAAAAAATACCAAAACGAAATGTCGAAGGAAGGGGCAGAAGACCGAATTCATCATGCTCTGAAATGTGGAAGGGGCATTAGACAACCCGAAGGGCATTACAAGGAATTCGTAATGCTCGTTGTGTGTCCGAAATGCTGTTTTGTGAACATCTTCTTCTCGAATCAGGACTTGGTGGTACCCAGATCGCAGATCCAGCTTGGAAAAGTAGGAAGCCCCTTTCAATTCTTCAAGCAGTTCTTCCACCGTAGGGATTGGAAACCTATCTTGAACCGTGATCGCATGCAACGCTCTATAGTCCACGCAGAATCGTCAAGTCCCATTTTTCTTTTTCACCAAGAGCACCGGTGAGGAAAAGGGAGAAGTGCTCGAACGGATGATTCCAGCAGTGAGCATATCTTTCACCATCCTCTCTATTTCAGCCTTTTGGAAGTATGGGTACCTGTACGGTCGAACGTTCACTGGTTCGGATGAAGGAATGAGGTGAATGGTGTGGTCGTGCTCCCTCACCGGCAGTAATCCTTGTGGCTCTGCAAATAGCGATTCAAAGTCGACAAGCAGGTTAGATAAAATCTACCTCCAAGGAAGTTGTGGCGGAACACGTCTCAAGCTATAATTCCAACTGATATAATTCTGCAAAGGCATTTGTCTCAACCAGGCGTCCTAACTCTTGGTAGTGTAGCTAAGTGGGCCTTTGGGCTGAATCCCCTTTTATGGTATAACGATTGGGCCCATTTTGGATAGTTAGTGTGGGCTTGCTGTAGTCAAATAAAATGGGACCCAATTGTGCTAACCATTGGACCCCTAGTACTAAATCAGCCCCAAAGAGACGTAGGATGTAAGCATCGATCGAAATATCATGGGTTGGTAGTTGGACTGTTAGCCCACAAAGCTTGCCCTAACACCGTATCCGGTTACCACTTCCCACCAACACTGTAATGGCTGGCGCCTCCTCGATTGGCAGCGATAAGTGGGTGGCGACACGACTCTGCAAAAAATTATGCATGCTGCCACCATCGACTAGGATCTGCACAGCTTCTCCCGGAGATCTTTGGTAGCTATTACACGCAAACTCGCCCATTTTCTATTCTCTCTTCCCCTGTTGTCTTCTCCTTCCTTGGAATTTAAAAGACGATGGTTTGCAAAGAACAAAAAGAGTAGAAATCAGAGGATAAGCAAGAGATTTTTGCTGAGAGCGATGTCTTTCCCTCTCTGTCTCATACGAAATCTCTCTTTTCTACCAATTATTTCATTTTAGTGACCATCAGATGTGGATCGATTTGAAAAAATTGTACATAAAAAGTAACTAGTTTAACCTATATGATCTCTTGGGGATGAGCTCTTATGTCTTGGTCAACTCATCAACCCAGAACACAGCGAGGAACACGTTCAAGAGTTGCGAAAGATATAAATCGAATGCAAGCACTTCTAACTCCCTTTATAGTGACTTTTAAGCAGAAGTTTGTAGCTGGGATATTTCCATTGCCTACCGGATGCCGCTTTTGGCCAGCGGTGTCTCAAAACTAGATGAGTATGCCTACAAAAGATTATGAGGTGACTTGACGCCGGATGAGCCTAATCCTCTCCCCTGCTCCTCTACAACCTATCCCTTTTCTCTTCCATGATTCCATCTCCCCTATTTTCTCTGCATCACCTGAGGATATACCACTTCGGTGAATTGTCGAGTGTCATTCTCTCTCCCGGAGCTCTTTAGTAGCTATTACACGCAACCTCGCCCATTTTCTATTCTCTCTTCCCCTATTGTCTTCTCCTTCCTTGGAATTGCAAAGACGATGGTTTGCACAGAACAAAAAGAGTAGAAATCAGAAATAAGCAAGAGTTGTTTGCTGAGAGCGATGTCTTTCTCTCTCTGTCTTGTACGAAATCTCTCTATTCTGTCAGTTATTTCATTTCAGTGACCATCAGATGTGGATCGATTTGAAAAAATTGAACATAAAAAGTAACTAGTTTAACCTATATGATCTCTTGGGGATGAGCTCTTATGTCTTGGTCAATTCATCAACCCAGAACACAGCGAGGAACACGTTCAGGAGTTGCAAAAGATTTAAATCTAATGCAAGCACTTCAAACTCCCTTTATAATGACTTTTAAGCAGAAGTTTGTAGCTGGGATCTTTCCATTGCCTACCGGATGCTGCTTTTGGCCAGCGGTGTCTCAAAACCAAATGAATATGCATACAAAAGATTCTTAGGTGACTTGACGTTGGATGAGCCTAATCCTCTCCCCTGCTCCTCTGCAACCTATCCCTTTCCTCTTCCATGATTCCGTCTCCCCTATTTTCTCTGCATTGCTTGAGGATATACCACTTTGGTGAATTGTCGATTGTCATTCTCTCTCCCAGAGATCTTTGGTAGCTATTACACGCAAACTCGCTCATTTTCTATTCTCTCTTCCCCTGTTGTCTTCTCCTTCCTTGGAATTGCAAAGACGATGGTTTGCACAGAACAAAAAGAATAGAAACTAGAGGATAAGCAAGAGTTGTTTGCTGAGAGCGGTGTCTTTCTCTCTCTGTCTCGTAAGAAATCTCGCTTTTCTGCCAATTATTTCATTTTAGTGACCATCAGATGTGGATCGATCTTTCTTGTGATTACAGTGACGATGCCCTAGATTTGGCGGAGTCTACAACTTAAAAAAATGATGGTCGCATGAGACGTTTTGGGCCTTTGGACTCATCTGGTATTTTCTATACTTGGGCGAAGTTCTATTGAAAGGTCAAGCCCATAGCTGACTCTTTTCATAAACACATCATCTTATTTTTGTTTTATTTAAATATTAAAAAAGAAAAAGAAAAGATAAAGACGAAAAATGAGATCCACACCTTCTAACGCCTAATGCCAACCCAGCATAGACTTTTAGGATTTTTTATGTTACTATTATCTTTTCTTTTTCATGTCATTAATCTCTAATTAATGCCATCCTAAGATAGTCTTTCCGGATTTTTATCCACTGTAATTTTATTTGGTAAATTATCGTTGCAGTGCAAAGAAAGCACACAAGTTTTACGTGGTTCAGTTGTAATTGCAATTACAATCTATTATAATCATCAACAAATATAACATGATGATGACATTTTTATTTCTAGCGAATTGAACTGGTATAGTTGTCTATATCTTAATCATGTTGCTATAAAAGGTTACATGTTGAGATTGGTTAACAGAGAAGTGAACCTTTGATGTGGCAAAGGTTTCGTGAATACATTTGCTAGTTAGTTTATCTTTCTTAATCAATTTAAATTGTAGATATAAACTTGAATATAGACCAAAACTTAATGAATTTGTTCAACAGAAAGCCATTAACTATGTCAAAACTAAATCCTACTAAGTCACAACTAATAGAAAAAAACTATATAAGCCTTAACGACTCAAAAGTTTCGCGAATATATCTGCTAGTTAGTTTATCTTTCTTAATCAATGATTTGGATTCTAGCTATAAACTTGGATATAGACCAAAATCTAATAAATTTGTTCCTCAGAAAGCCAGTATCAATGTCAAAACTAAATCCTACTAAGTCACAACTAATTTTCTTTATTGGTTTATGTTGAGAAAAAATAGAGCATCGACACATATACAGAACAATATTTTATGTGATTCCTTTGAAGGTTACATCCTCAGCTAAGTAAATGTGTTGTTTTTCTATTGAAGAAAAAGATGAACAATGTTACAACCAAGTCATTTCTCTATTCTTGTTCATGTTGATGCTCTTTTTAACCCCCCCCCCCCTCAACTTAAAAAAAAAAAAAAGAGTTATCCCTTGTTAAAACTTAGATATGTGAACAAGAAATTAAATTTGTGATATGAACCTGTTGTGATAAAATATCAATGTAATCTAAGTTGGCATATTAATGAGAGTTGTTGGTTGGGCAAAATTAATGATCTTAAATCTCTTCCATTGTGTCTAATCATATCATACTACTATATAAAAGGAAAACCTCCAACACTTGTGGCATGTATATTAGTTGACCAAAATACCCCTCTTTAATAGACATATACCTTAAAGGAAAACCTCCAACACTTGTGGCACGTATATTAGTTGACCAAAATACCCCTCCTTAATAGACATGTACCTTAAAGGAAAACCTCCAACACTTGTGGCACGTATATTTAGTTGACTAAAATACTCCTCCTTAATACCCCTCCTTAATAGACATGTACCTTCACAAAAAACCTAAAACTACCCACCACACCCCTTAAAGGAAACCCCCAAGACTTGTGGCACATATATTAGTTGACCAAAATACTCCTCCTTAATAGACATGTACTTTCACAAAAAAACCTAAAACTACCCACCGCACCCCTTAAAAAGTGGACAAAAGTGACAAGCTTTACACCCCAACACTACAAACCAATACACCTGATCAATGGGTAGCTGCCCCAGCATACGCAACCATCCACACTCCTGCCTGGTAAAGGGGAAAAAACGACGCACCCCAGCACTGAAAACTATACCATCACATTAAACAACAGCAGGAAAAGGTACCTTCCAACACAAACATATTAAAATGAACCTTCCAATCGCAAACCCACACATTATCAACTGCAATTACATTACACAAACTTAAAGATTCAATTATCATTAATTGTTAACCTGTCGTTGTTTATACTTAAGCATAAAAAGACATGTATTTGTTCATAGAAGTTATGGTATATATTTTTGTTAACCAAAATACCCCTAACCATTACCACACTATTACCATTACCATTATTAAAAGAAAATAAATGGAAACACACCAATTGCCAACCAATGGGGGCTTCCTTGTCCAACCAACCCAACACCCAAACGATACCCTCAGAAATGAACCATGAGAAATACTGACCTCCGCCTCTTGACTGATAAATAATTAAAAAAAAGGGCTTTGAATAGAAACGGGAGCGTCGTTAGCCATTCAAATACCCCCATTCAACATTAAAGCTCCACAAACACATCCTTTAATGTTTAGTTCCAATACAAAGTGACACATCTCTTAATTTTTTCTTCTGGTGGAAAAACACATTTCTTAACATGGGAGAGTCGTCAAGGGCTGCAATTCCATAAGTGACACATCTCTTGAAATTATTCCATTGAATGGGTTCCAATTCTCCAACCAAGTTCAAATTATGCATTTCATTCCCCGAATTGAATTCTCAGGCAAAACCTCAGAAAGTAGCAGTTGGGATACCAGCTTCACCCAGATGCTGAAGAGCTTCTAGGCCATTTCTCTATGCCAGTAATGACTTCTCTCAACTGATCAACGAACTACTATTGCTGCTATGTTTTCCTCCAACTATGTCAGATTGTAATTACGAGCGCTTGTGGCTGTTGCGAAAGTTGGGGAACATTATTTCTCTAGTTTCTTTCTACAGCCTCTACAATGGGAAGCGATTTTTCGCTCTGGATTTCTTCTCTTATTTCGCTTAAAGACCGAAAAGCATGCGGAAAGGAGTAAATAGATATAAACCCTAATTCTCACTTCTCCTACGTAGTCTTGTAAACGATTTACCATCTCTCTGGATTCAGGTAGCTATTCCATATCGTTTCTGACGTATTTTTTATCCTAAATTATTTTGCCCTAACCTGAAATTCAACGAAATGGAGATGAGAGCCTGCAATTAATTATTCAATATAAATTCTTCTTTTGGCAGATGTTACATGTCAGAATTTTAGCATTCTGATGATATTATCCTTGGTGGGATTTAGAGCTATGATTTCAGATTCATCCTGTTTATGATGGCTATAAACTATTGATCATTTCTACTGCTTTTGAATTCTGAATTTGATATTCGAGGTCGTTGTTCCAGATATATTTTCTGTGTGTGATTGTACCTATTTACATGTTCACTCTAATATAATGTTTTTCCTACCTGCTAGAACTTTTTAACTTGCTTAATTCTCTCCCCTTTCATTAAGACCCATTTATAGGTTATCTCTAATTCAGTGGTTTCTCTTGAACTTTAAATTTTTCCAACTTACCTGGATGCATCTGGATCGCCAAGGCCTTCAACTATAGATAGCATTTTATTTCTCAGATTTAGTAAATTATATTTCTTTGTTATTTGAATTGAAAAAATTGAAACTTTGATGATCAAGTAGATTTTATTCCCACTTGGAGGAGTGTGATAATTGCTAAATATTGGTTCTTTAGACTTTGCATTGCTGATCCAGAATATGGATCAACTGTGTGTTTGTTTTCTGGTAAAGGTGGAACATAGATTTATAGTTTTATGAGACAAATATTGAAATTTGGAACTTCAATTATTGACAAAAATATTTATTGCATCTGGATTAATTAATGAAATTGATATATCAATCTTCACTCTTGTTTGATCCAATGTCTTGGAGTTTGGAAAAAGCCATTGGTTTCAGATTTGACACTGGGAGAAGCATGAATCCATCCAAGATGTTAGAACTTACAAAGGAGGTGGCAAAATATAACAAATTTTTTGTTGTTGGATATTGTTAAAATGGAAATGCCCTTGCACAAACAACATATCCCTCCCCTGATCAGAAATGCCCCCTTGAATAGACATGCATCCATTCACAAACAACATATCCCTCACCTAATCAGAATAAAGCACTCCCCCAAGCAACATAACCCCTCCCTGAATCGACATGTACTCGTTCACAAACAACGTACCCCTCTCCTGATCAGAACAAAGCATTTCTCCAAGCGACGTACCCCCTCGCCATGGAACCATGCAAATTTTCCTTTTTAAGAAACTGTTGTGAATTTTAATGTAAAAACAAAAAGATAATAAATATCAAAAGGTGCGACTACTTATCGTAAAACTTGTATCTATTGCTAATTTACAGCAACTTTAAACCGCGGGTAGTCCCATCTATTGGGTTTTCATTATTTCATATTCTTAAATTTCGTTCTTAATTTAGCGTTGGGGTCGATGTGGTCAAGTTGTTTTCTTGGAAAATAAAAGGGTTGACAAGATAATGCATCATCGATTGATAGAGAGGGAGTTCCAAAAAGAGAAAGAGGAAAACCAACTGAAAAGAAAGCCACTATCTCAATTTATACAATTACAGCTATTTCAATTAGTTTGAAGGGCTTTCATTGGTTGATAATTGATATGTGTAATTTGGTGAGTTCCTCCCATATGCTATATCTTCAAAGTACGCCATTTTCAAAATCATATTGTTAGTATCCTATATAAAAAAATTGCTGAATATTTCCTGTTTTGTTACATATTTGGTATTATACACCAACGTAATTGAATTAACATATTTTTCTTGGTCGAATTGAAATGATGTCTTTTGCCAAGAAGCTCACATTTCTAAACTAACTAGAACCTTCATTGAACCTTTTGATGGATGAAAAGCCCCCCCCCCCTCCCTCAAAAAAAAATGAATAAATAAAGAAACTCATTAATTGAGTTAGAATTATCTTAATATAAATTAATTCTCTCATTTCTCCTGTAAACAAGAATTTCTATCAGAAACAGAAAATGAAAATAGAGTAGAACTAAAGATTATTTGAGCCGAACCATGCATTACCATTAAAAAACAATATTCAATAATCTTCAACATAATCAAAATATAAGTAAAAAGCCCACATGCAACTGCGGGTGCGTATTTACTAGTTAAAGTTAAAAATCCATTTAGAAATTTTCCATAAACTAAATAGAAGAAGGGGTAGAAAGAGAAGTTGAATCAAAGTGTTTTTCTTAGAATCCTTACCATTATCTCCAATTGCTTGAGTTGGCAACTTTCCTCTTGTCAATTAAGTCAACAACAGCTATGACCTTAGCTTTTGTTTGGTTTTCATTCTTGGGTTCTCATAATGTTCAAGCTCACCCTATCTAACATCCAAAAGACACTAATATAGTAATATATCTGTTGCTATCCACAAGTATGCGTCACTTATGAGATTGATAAATGTGTGTGTTACATAATCGATCTTGCGATACAAATTTATAAGTAGGCCATACTACTATTTGTGGTTTAAAAGTGTCAAGAAAGCATATTGTTCTCCTTGATGTTAACAAGACAAGAATGCACTTCAGAAGAAGTGGACTCAAAATTCTACCAAAACACCTGAAAAAAAACAAAATCATGCTAATAAAGATAAAATTAGTGGGGTGAGAGAGGCTCGAACTCTCGACCTCAGGATTACTCAGACAGCTATGAGACCTACGCGCTAGCCAACTGCGCCACCACCCCACATTTGATTCGTTTACCACAAAAATTGTTCTGATTTATTTTCATTTTGCTTTCTACCCTGAAACTGGTTATGGCAACAATAGTGTTGCACAGCTCAGACTCTAAAGCTGAAAGTGACGTATTAAAAAGAGATCATAATAATCCTATTTAATTTCATTTTTTCACCCCTAGGGAAAAATGAAAAAGAAAAGGAGAATACTTCAGTGGTTGCTTAACATGGATTGACATGCTAAGATTATTGGTATTCATATCAATGGTCATATCTATTTTTGGCCGAAGAGAGAAAGTGGGTAGTACCTATTAGAGGTGATCTAGAGGAATTATTAGTTTGTTTTTCTCTTTTCTAAATCCTAAAGAAGGGTTTTTAGGCCTCTTTTTGCTATTTCTTTCCTTTTGGAACATAGGTTTACCGGGCTGTTTTCTTAGGTGTAGTTTAACAATAATTTAAACATAAGGCAGAGTTTTACGAACCTTTGACCTAATAATTATGAGACATCGGTCTTACTACGGTAATCTTCTGTAATCTCGAGGAGATTTGAACACTATCCTCATATCCATACTAACAGAAGAGAAAAATCACAAAAAAGTATTGGTTGATATTTCTCTGTGAAAAGTGATATCCCTTCTCCACCTTGGAAAGAGGTAAAACTCATGTTCATGCGTATACAAACATCTACTCTTTGTCTTGGGAAGTGAAGGATACGTCTCAATTGGATTTGGTGTATACAATCTCCGGTGCTGCTTTGTAAGTGGCAAGGAAGGCCAGAAACACTTTTCTTTTTAATGGAATCTGACCATCACTTTCTCATTCTATGTTGTTACTGCCAAAATGTTAGGGAGAACATTGTACTCTCCTAAGAATTTTGAACAACACAATAGAGACTGGGATTCACTTACAAATATTAAAAAAAATTAGAAATAAAAATCTTAGTGGACCCGCCCCCTACCATGCGGTTCAAAATCCTCAATGGAGCACATTGTTCTTGTGATGTCCCACATTCTATTATTCTATTTTTAATGTGGAGTTAGTATGCTTTCGATTCCAAGACTATTTAAACAATTACTAACGTTTGAAACCTTGATCAGTTACCAGGTTGATATGTATATCCATCTGTCGGTCTCTTATATGGCGTAATTAGATTAAACCAATGACAAGAAAAAAATCAACTTAATCGAAGAATTAATAATTAGATTTCAGAGCGCACCTGTGTAGAAAATTAGAGTGAGCGTGCAAGCCCATAAGGCAGGCCCATTGATTATTTAATTAAAAATATTATATATGTATATATACTATATATGATATTAATAAAGTTTACAACATAATATATAGAGATATATTATACACATATGTATCTATTATATAATTTATAATGTTAAATGTGGTGAGTAAGAAAGACAAAAGGGGAGGAGGTGACACCTATACAGCCATACAGGTAACATGGGGAAGGAAGAGGGGAAAAAAAAGAAAAGAAAAAAAGAAAGAGTGAGATGTAATTGTTTGGTTAGATAAAATAAAGTGCATTAATAATAAAAAATAATTTTATATTTTCAACTATAAAAGAGGGTGGGCCGTGGGGTTGTTTGGCTAAAGGGCCGTTTTCAAAGAGAAGAGAGATAAAAGAAAAGAGAGAAGAGATAGAAGGAGAAAACGAAGAGAGAAGGAAAGCCTCGTTTGATTCTTTGCATATTTTGGAAGAATAAAAATTTCATTCGATTTTCGAAAAAAAAATTCATAAAGAAAGATAAAATTTATATGTCATGGGCCCCACAGGGCCCTGGAGTGATAATTCTCTCATAACAGAGAGCTGATCCAGACTTCGCAAGGGGGGGGGGGGGGGGATTAAAGTGAGGTTTAGATGGGTAGGCCAATTTGTGGGCTCTTTTTGGCAAATTGATGGGTTTAGATGGGTAATTCCCATGGCCAAAATGTAAACAATAAATAGTAAAACATAACCCAACGTAGTGCTTTACCAAAAAAAGAAAAACCCAACGTAGTGCTGGGATGGGCTTAGCTTGAGGCCTTAAAAAAATCCATCCATAGACTTATTTTAACTTGGAGTGGGCTTAGGCCCATAGAGACAAACAAGCTTGCTTCCTCTACCTTCAAGGGTAACATTCAAAAAAAAAAAAAAAAAAGGGTTAACATTCCTACCAAAAAAAGTAAAGGGTAACATTATTTTTACATTTTTTCTACCACATGTTTAGAAGGGAGATATATATAATCAATTTTCAGATGTGGACCCCATTTTTAAATATATGGGATCAAAGACTGCGCTCCCCTCCCATCCTTCCTTGTTTAGTGTTGTGCAATTAATGCGCAACACTGAGCTGCGAATGGTGAGGATCAAAAGTGGTGGTCACGATTGAATCTCGACCATCACTTTGAATCCCGACCGTAAGCATGAATCTCGATCGTAAGCAGCTCAGTGTTACACATTGATTGCACAACAATGAGATTGAGCCCCCCTGCTTTGGTGTACTTGTCTCACGAAATATAGTAGTAGGTAGAGAAGTGTGAGAGAAATACAATCAGTAGAGAATCTGAATTCATTCTTAGATTCGTCATGAAAAGACATGAAAATAGTGTCAAAGGAATGGTTGAAAGCAATAGAGGAAGAGTTGGAGTCGATGAAAGTTAATCATGTCTGGGACTTGGTTGACTTGCCGCCGGGCCGAAAGGCAATTGGGAACAAGTGGGTTCTCAAGATCAAGAGAAAGACGGATGGATCTATTGACAGATTCAAGGCTCGTTTAGTAGCTAAGGGCTACACCCAACGAGAAAGCGTTGATTATGAGGAAACTTTTTCCCCTGTGGATAGGTTTGCCTCAATCCGCCTCATACTAGCCATTGTTGCTCAGTTGAACTTGGAGCTTTATCAGATGGATGTAAAAACTGCTTTTCTCAATGGAGAACTTGAGGAAGAGATCTATATGGATCAACCTCAAGGCTTTGAAACTAATGGACTTAAGCGCAAAGTGAGAAGTTCATATATGGCTTAAAGCAAGCATCTAGACAGTGGAATGTTCGCTTCCACCAAGCTATGATGGAAAATGGTTTTTCCATGCTTGAGGAAGACTATTGTGTTTACACCAAGAGATCTGATAGTAATTATATCATTCTGACATTGTACGTAGATGACATACTTATGGCTAGCAATAGCAAGGCGCTATTGGAAACCATTAAGAAATGGTAGTCCTACGTATTTGATATGAAGTACATGGGTGAAGAAAGCTATGTGCTGAGGCATTGCCCCTCTACCTTTGATCACCTTGGTGACTTGACTATGCTTATTACAAAAGGAAACTACCACAGAGTGATAGAGGCATAACTTGTAACTACAAGTAAGCTATGAATTCACATGGGAATCAGGCAAATCGTATAATGTTTCCTGTTTGGCAAAATTTATTGATTGTTATATACATGCAAAACATGTGATAGTCCATATACTAATTTCCTCAACTGTTGATTCTTGATATCATGAAAATTGAAGAAAAGAAATGTTTTACTTTAATTTTAAAATGATGCTTAATTTTCTTGATATCTGTACATCCAGGTCACATGAAGTAACCTCCCATATAGTGGGTAATATAATGTCTCTCTTCTATAATTAGAATGATTGTATCACTAAGAATTCTTTTTCGTATCAAACGGAATAAGTTATTGTCGTATATGCTCAAAGTAGTTAAGCTCCAAGTTCCTTTGTGTAACCTGATTTTTTAAAGTTCTTCCACCTGTTTTTGATCAACTAATCATATCTTGTGATGATTCGATCTCATACCAACCACTTGGGCTGGAGTCAAGTTGAGTTTTTATCATTTAACATCTTCTTACCATTTTGCATTGGGATGCTTTGTTTATTTATGAGAAATTAATAATGTAATATTGCATTGTGTGCTCTGATTGCAGGATACAGCAGGTCAAGAACGGTTTCGTGCTCTGGGTCCAATATACTATCGTGATGCAGATGGTCTGTATATCAGAATTTTCTGTCAAGTTCTTTTTTTGGTCCATTGATGTTGATGAAATCACAACATCTGAACGTTTAAGTATGCACTGACAGATTTTTATGTTAATGGTTGGCTGCAGTAGCACTCTTGGTGTATGACGTTACAGATGATGATACCTTCATTTGGGTGGAAAATTGGGTGATAGAACTTCAACAAATGGCTCCCAAAAACATTGTTATGGCAATTTCTGCCAACAAAAGTGATTTGGTTAGATCAAAGAAATTTGATCTTCAAGAGGCAGAAAGGTATGGAGCTGTTCCTTTGCCTCCTAGGAAGCAATTTGTACCATCTATGTGTTGGACTATTCTAGTTCGGAAAGTTGGTCATCAATTTGTTTGGTATGCCTTTCTAAATGCTAAAACAAGAACATGTAAATGTCTAAATTTTGGTGGACTTCAAATATATTCTTGGGAGAAGGAATGTGACCCAGTCATGCCAGACACACAGCCCTTGCACCCTTACACAGGGTCGCACAAAATGACCACCGAGCCCTAGGTTTGCAGTGAGTGTACTTGGCTGTATGATTTTCGAAGAAACTCTATGCTACACAATTTAATACCTTGACATGCAAAATTAATGAAAACAACTAAAGTATGCAATTGCAATTTGCAAAAATAAATGTTAATACTACTAATTATCAATTGTTACAAGTACAGCATACACATATTCATTAAGTATTTAAGATTGACTTTTAAAGTTTAAATCATGTTTACCCATAATGCTGGTCAGGCACCAAATTTGGCATCTTTTCATAGGAATTCGCCTATGGGTTGGTTTCATGGCCTATGAGCCTTTGGCCTTGTGTCTACATTATAATTGGCTAACTAGTTGGACCTAAAGCATGGGATCATAAGTTGAGTTCGAAAATGGATAGTTAATTAATTTACTTTTATTTTGAATTAGTTTACAGAGTCATAGTTGAGTTGGGTTATCTCTTCAATTAGAAGTTAGTTAGGAATCCTAGTTTGTTTTAAAGTTAGTTAGGCAATTCCTTAAAGCTGTTGTATGTAGGATGTGAAATCTCATTTTGTCTCGACCCCACCGAGTTGTTGAAGATTTTGGTCGAAATCTCATTGAAACCTGGTACAAAATCTGCCAGGTTTTGGTGGCTCTTATGCATTTTTGGGTTCTGGTTCTTCTTGGATATCCTATTTCAAGGCCCATATATACATATCTATGGTTAGCTTGACTAAAAAAAACAACCACGGTGGTCTTTTGGATTGGAATCACACTCATGCTTGTTTGTGTTCAGTCAAAACTAAATATATATTTAGATATCTAAACATGCTTGAAGTATAAATTGACATAAATGAATGAGCAATTTCAATTGATAATGAAGTGAAATATTAAACCTATATTAAAATATTAACTCAACTACCAACGTACGCACATGTATCATTAGTATCAAATATCAAAAACAATTGTGCAAACTATGTGAGAATAAGAGTTTACATGACAACTTCAATTTATAGGAAATACAAAACCAGAGAAATTCCCCTTGAGTGTTGACTAATGTAAGCTACTATATTGGCCTTGCTCAATCCCACTAAGTCAGTCAGACTCGATTTGGACTGCAATCTGATTGTGACAAATTGGAATCCCACGTCATAGTTTCATAGACTCCAAAAAGAATATTATATAATTTGACACTACAAACATGGATGTCACATTATCGACATACTAAAGGTAACCCATCCTAGGATATGAGTCACCAAATTGTGATGTACTGGCACCAAAAATCATTGATCCACCATCATACAAAACGTATGGTGACGCCGGAAACATGTATGGGGACGGTGGCTGGTGTGCAAGGTAGGAGAATATCTCATCAATAAAACAAGGATCCAATATCGCCATACTATTAATGGATTCATAGTAATACAATGGAGCAGGCAAATGCTGCCCATCCCAATCAACTGACCATGTGGGTTGAAATATGATCCATTGTGCTCTGAGGGTGATATTGATGAACTATCATCATTGATAAAAGATGGAAAATGCCAATACCCACTCGATTTGGAGTCCCTCTCGCCAATACTCAGTCCACTAATAGAGCTAGGTAATGTATCAATTCCCATCATATTAGTCTGTCCACCAGGCTAGTACCCACGGGACCTCTCAAGTAGATCAGCCAATGGTGTTCAACATATATCTATTTCATTGCTATACAATACATCTATCTTATATTTCTTTTACATTTTTCATGTAAGAAAATAGTAAAAAAAATACATATTGTAACAAAGAATTCCGACGCCGTGGGTTCATACATTGGCCCATGGTGTTCATCATATATTAGTTTCATCAGTATTAAATAATTTTTGTACATATATATTCCAAAATAATTGCTTAGAGAAAAATGGGTTACCTCAAACTAAAGAAAACACTTCAGTCCACTGCTTCCACGTTTTTGCTGGTGTTGATTTGAAGAAGATTTTGCTCAAAATGGAAAAAAATTCCCTCTCTCATGAGGTTATCTGTTGGAACTGCCTCTCGATTGAAATCTCGGTCAAAACCATCGAGATGTCGATGAAAGCTGGTATTTATATATCTTTTTACTAGGAAACCCTCAAGATACCGAAATCTCAAGAAAAGGACCGAAATTTCAAAATTTCACAGAATTTGAATCGAAATTTTGGTCAAATTGGTTTCAACCTCCAATATCGTCTCGGGGCAAGGGGGTCGAGAGACTCGAGATATCCAAAAATTTCATATCACCAAGATTTTGCGAGATTCATTCCAGGGTTGTATGGTAGACATTTGTTTTAATTTCTTTTTCCAAGTCTGATTCATGTCCTAACCCTAATAGGACTTCTATTGTTTCTATTTATACTTTCCTGTCAACTCCTGCTAGTATTAGGACGTATTTTGTTAGTCTGCTTGTTGTCCCCCTTTTTTTCTCATCTTTCTTCTCTTTTTATGAATGCTTACTTGATGAATATACGAGATCAGATTATTAGTAATTTTGCATTTGCAACTTGGTTGCTGCCTCTTTCCCTTGTGTGGAAACTGCCTGGTTGTATAAGAAATCAAGTTTCTCTGGTTGTTCAAAACTTCAATGTCCAGGAGGATCATGGTTGCTAGGTCTTTGAAGTCCTAAATCCTTTTGTAGATGTATACTGCCATATTGAGAATTGGTTGTGGCAAACTTTTCACTTGGGAAATGGGTTACGTGGTGATTCTAATTGATATTGTGGAAGAAGAGTGTTATGTTGATCGATTGTTAAGGAATATTGTGAAATTGATATAAAGTGGAATACTATACTTGCCACCTGTTTTTGCTTTAATTGACACCATTGTGTTCGATAATTGTTATAGGTAATGAAATGTAGGAAGCAGAAAGGCAGATGATATGAAACTAATTGCAATGGTTGAAATTCTATGATATGGAGATATCTACTTTTTTTTTTTAATAAATAAATTTCATTACATAATTATTCATCGTGTGAAGATGATTGCTCAAATTTTGTAAAATGAGTACAGTAGAATGATGGTTTATTTCCAGTTTTATGTTGAATTAACTTGTTATTGAATACAGCTATGTAGCATCAATAGGAGCTCAACTGTCTGCTGTCTTTTATACTAAATGATAAGTCGTAATAACCAGTTGAACACTGCTGATAGCATTAGCTTAGGTTGGAGTGTGCATGCTTATTCCTCTTCATTTTGCAATTTACTGAGGTCCGTAACACAAGAACGAGAATGAAGGTAGATTCAAATTTTATTTCTATATAACATAATTTTTTTTTACTGTTGAAACTAACTTCTTTTCTTTGCAGAAGATTATTTATATTGTGCTTGCGGTTGAAGGTGCAATCGTTATAGCGATAGTGCTGGTCGTCATCTTGGTCATGGACACTAATGTTCAAACTAATGTTCAAACAAACATGTTCATTAGAGTTGTAAATAGCATTGCAGCGAAAATCATGTTTGTTTCGCCATGGAAGCCTCTGGTATAATCCTCACCTAAATGGTTTTGTTTCTTAAACTTTCAGTTTGAGTTTGATTCTATTCTTGGTATCAAAGCTATTTTTATAAAACATTCATGACGTGTCGGATGTATAATTGGTATTAGAGCTATCTTTATAAAATATTCAGAACATGTAGGGTGTTCACCTTGCAATATTAAGATGTAAAAATTCATATAGTTTATCTGATCATTAGTGCCTATGACCAAGATGGCAATCGGTACTATCATTATAACGACCAAACATTCAACCGCAAGCACAGTATAAATAATTTTCTGCAATGAAAAGAAATTAGCTTCTACAGTAAAAAAAAATAAATCTGTTATATATAAAAAAAATTAAAATCTACCTTCATCTATAGTAAAAAAAATAAATCTGTTATATATAAAAAAATTAAAATCTACCTTCATTCTCGTTCCTGTGTTACTGACGTCCTTCAGATGTAAAATGAAGATAAAACAGAGGCCAGACTCCATACCTAAGCCAATGCTATTAACCGCCGTGTTCAGCTGGTTTTTACAATTTATCATTTCATATAGAAGCCAACAAAGGCTGGAGAAAATGGTTGCTAGAAATATAAAATGATCATATCCTTCTATGGATTGTTGTTTAAAAATCTTTGCCACCATATCCAGCAGGGTGAAGTTGAGCATTAAACTAAAGATGTTGCCAATTATTTTGATTACTGTCCTAATCCCCATTTTTGTAATGAACACCACAAAGAAAACAGAACACAGCAAAGAACATGTTCAGGTAGAACAGCAGGTTGAAAGAGAACAAAACACAAAGCAAAGAACACATTCAGGAAGAACACCAGGTTGAAAGAGAATAGAACACAGCAAAGAACACGAATTGAAAGAGAACAGAACACTCAGTAGTTGCGAAAGATTCACTTCAAACTCTCTTTATAGTGATTCTTAAGCAGAAGTTTGTAGCTTTCCACTACCTACGGGATGACTTGATCGTTGGATGAGCAATCCTCTCTCCTGCTCCTTTGCAACCTATCTTTTTCCTCTTCTGTGATTCCATCCCCTATTTTCTCTGCATCGCCTGAGGATATGCCATTTTGCTGAATGGTCGATTATCATTCTCTCTCCCGAAGGTGATAGTTTGCACAGAAGAAAAAGAATAGAAATCATAGGATAAACAAGAGTGTTTGCTGGTGTCTTTTCCTCTCTGTCTCTGTTTGTGATTACAGTAACGATGCCCTAGTCTCTGTTTGTGATTACAATGGCGATGCCCTAGTCTACAACTTAAAAAAACGATGGCCGCATGAGACGTTTTGGGCATTTGGACTCATCGGGTATTTTCTATACTTGGGCGAAGTTCTATTGAAAGGTCAAGCCCATAGCTGACTCTTTTTATAAACACATAAACACGTCATCTTATTTTTGTTTTATTTAAATATTATTAAAAAATTAAAATAAAAATAAAGACGAAAAACGGTCCTTCATCGCAGTTGATACGTAGCATGAGTTTCCTTCATTCTTTGGGGAGCTCCTCACATGCCCTCCTCTGACCATAACGAATCAGCAACCCTTCGACGAAATCCAAGAAGTTGTTGATGATGACACCGACAAAATCCAAGAAAAAGTTGTTAATAACATCCAGGAAGTGGGTTTTTCCATTAGAGATTTTTCCCTTTCAAGTATCATTTCGCTTGCTCTTGCGAGCTTCTTGGTTGTCGCTCTTTTATTTGGTCTAATTTTTATTAGTGTACATAACACTCATAAACCTAGCCCTAGCTTTAGCCCTTGTTGATGGACCTTAAATTTCTAAGAAAGAATTACTCTTTCTTTTCCATGATTCCATCTCCCCTATTTTCTCTAACTCCCTCCATTGCTTGAGGATATATCACTTTGGTGAATATCTTGTTAACCATTTTAATAATCTTTGCTTAATTTTATAATAAAAATAAATAATGGTTATAAATACTTCCACAATAACATCATATTGAATAATATTCTGATACCAATGTAAAATATTCAAATTAGAATATAAAAATAGCTCTGATACCAAAAAGAAAATCAAGCTCACGCTGAAAGTGAAAACAACAAAACCATTTAGGTGATGATTATACCAGAGCCTTCACTGGCGAAATATACATGATGTTCGCTGCAATGCTACTGAAAAATCCAATGAACATATTTGTCTGATCATTAGTGCCCATGACCAAGATGGCGACCAACACTATCGCTATAATGCTTGCACCTTCAACAGCAAGCACAACATAAATAATTTTCTGCAATGAAAAAAAGTTAGCTTCTACATTTAAAAAAAAAATTCTGTTATATTGAAAAAGATTTGAATCTACATTCATTATCGTTGTCGTGTTACGAACGTCAATAAGATGCAAAATGAAGAAGAATAAGCATGCACACTCCAACCCTAAGCCAATGCTATTAACAATAGTGTTCAGCATGAGTTTTCCTTCATTCTTTGGGTAGCTCCCTACATGCTCTTCTCTGACCATAACAAACCAGAAACCCTCCGACGAAATCGAAGAAGTTGTTAATAATGACACCGACATAATCCAAGAAATTGTTGCTAATAAAATCATGGAAGTGGGTTTTTCGATTTTCCACTTTCAAGTATCATTTCGCTTGCTCTTGCGAGCTTCTTGGTAGTCGCTCTTTTATTTGGTCTAATTTTTATTAGTGTACATAACACTCATAAACCTAGCCCTTGTTGATGGACTCTTAGATTTCTAAGAAAGAAGGACTCTCGTGGTCTTGCCACACAGGAAGGCAAATTCTTCATTATTGAGTAAATCACTAATAGTTGGGTAATTAATTATTTTAAATATTCATACATCTTCAATCTAACGCTTGATCTATTCATTTATCAACCAAGTATGCGTTTACTGTACAATAAAGATGTTTTGATATATTATATTCATATTTTGTTTAAAAAACAATTAAAAAAATAAAACTATATGAATTTTTACATCTTAATATTGCAAGGTGAACATCCTACACGTCGTGAATATTTTATAAAGATAGCTCTGATACCAATTATACATCCGACACGTCATGAATGTTTTTTAAAGATATCTCTGATACCAAGAAGAAATCAAGCTCAAGCTGAAAGTGGAAACAACAAAACCATTTAGGTGAGGATTATACTCTGGCGAAACATACATGATGTTCGTTGCAATGCTACTGACAACTCCAATGAACATGTTTATTTGATCATTAGTGCCCAAGACCAAGATGGCGACCAGCATTATCGCTATAATAATTGCACCTTCAACCGCAAGCACAGTATAAATAATTTTCTGTAATGAAAAGAAATTAGCTTCTCTAGTTAAAAAAAAATTCTATTATATAGAAAAAAGATTTGAATCTACCTTTATTCTCGTTCCTGTGTTACGGACGTCAGTAAGATGCAAAATGAAGAGGAATAAACATACACACTCCAACCCTAAACCAATGCTATTAACAGCAGTGTTCAGCTGGTTTTTACGACTTATCATTTGTATAAAAGCCAACAAAGGCTGGAGAAAATCGTTGCGAGGAATATGAATGGATCATATCCCTCAATAGATTGTTTGCTTGAAGATCTTGGCCACCATTTTCAGAGGGGCAAAGTATAACATTAAACTAAGAATGTTGCCCATGATTTCGCTTACCGTCCTAAAACTAGCCCCCATTTTTTTAATGAACACTAGCGAGGAACACAAGCATAGCTAATATCATTGTTGTTCAGGAGTTGTAGTGGGAAAACAAAAAGTTGAAAAAGAACACCAGCTTAGCTAAGATCACTGCCATTCAGGAGTTGCAGTGGGAAATGAAAGAGTTGAAAGAGAACAACAGCGAGTTGAAAGATTTAAATGAATTGCTGACAAGTGATTTTCTTTTCTAGTAAAACAACTCTCCCTCTTAACACTCTTCCCTCAAGTCATTTCATCACGTCAAGTGATTTTCTTCACCTTGTTCAACGTATCTCCTCCATTCGTGATCTCTTGGTCTAAAGAAACTCCATTTACAGTGACTTTGAAGCAGTAGTTTGTAGCTTCCTGGAATCTTTCCATTGCCTACCAGATGCCACTTTTGGCCAGCGGGTGTCTCAAAACCAGATGACCTGTGAGTATGCATACAAAAGTATAAAATAGTCGAGACATCAAACTCACAGAAGAGGTGACATGACGCTCTTAATGAGATCAGATCACAGAAGAGGTGACTTGACGCTCCTAATGTTTTTTCTTAGAATTCTGGCTTTCCTCTCTGGAAAGTCAATTAGTCTCGATTAGACGAGCCTAATCCTCTCCCTTGCTCTGCAACCTATCCCTTTCCTCTTCCATGATTCCATCTCCCCTGTTTTCTCTAAATCCCCCCATCGCCTGAGGATATACTACTTTGGTGAATTGTCAATTTTCCTTCTCCCTCCCTTGATATCCCCCCGCTCAGCTGGAGCTCTTTGGTAGCTATTACACTCAATCTTTTCTAATACCTCACCCATTTTCTATTCTCTCTTCCCCTGTCGTCTTCTCCTTCCTTGGAATTGCATACTGATACAACTTTCCAGCTTCGAGGGTGGTGACCTCCAGATTAGTTAAGGAGAAAGAGATGAGAGGCAGAGATAATTCTTTTCTATTCATTGCCAATTGTTGCTTACATTATATATAGCGCATCAATGTGCGTAATATTCCCTTCATTCTCCAAAACTCTAAAACCCCTTACACCCTTTCTGTCCCTATCTCAAACGGTTATATGTAGTCTGCTAAAGCTGCTGGCGTTCTGTGGTTATGACGCGGCATGGTGGTGATCGTGCTAGCCCCCTGTATGTCCCCTACGTGATCTTCTTTGTTGTTTGGAGCTATTGATTTGGCAGTGGCATTTTGTGCGTGATTCTCCTTGCTTTGCTGATCTGGTTCATAAACCATATCATAGACACGATGGTCTGCACAGAACAAAAAGAGTAGAATCCGGAGGATAAGCATGAGCTGTATGCTGAGAGCACTGTCTTTCACTCTTTGTCTCGTACAAAATCTCTCTCTTTTTTGCCAGTTACTTCGTTTCAATGACCGTCAAATGTGGATCTTTCTTGTGATTACAATGGCGATGCCATAGATTTGGCGGAGT
The DNA here is from genome assembly GCF_041222555.1 of Hakea prostrata. Lineage (NCBI taxonomy): Eukaryota > Viridiplantae > Streptophyta > Magnoliopsida > Proteales > Proteaceae > Hakea > Hakea prostrata. The sequence continues at coordinate 35,189,711 of NC_142607.1, forward strand.
CTACGACTTAAAAACAATTGAGGCCTCGAACAATGGGCCACATGAGACGTTTTGGGCCTTGGACTCATCTGGTATTTTCTCTTATACTTGGGCGAAGTTCTATTGAAAGGTCAAGCCCATAGCTGACTCTTTTCATAAACACGTCATCTTATTTTTGTTTTATTTAAATTAAAAAAAAAAAAGAAAAAAAGAAAGATAAAGACGAAAAATGAGATCCACACCTTATTACGCCTAATGCCAACCCAACATAGACTTTCAGGATTTTTTTATGTTACTGTAATCTTTTCTGTAATCTCTAATTAATGCCATCCTAAGATAATCTTTCCGGATTTTTATCCACTGTAATTTTCTTTGGTAAATTATCGTCGCAGTGCAAAGGAAGCACACAAGTTTTACGTGGTTTAGTTGTAATTGCATTTACAATCTATTATAATCATCAACAAATATAACATGATGATGATATTTTTATTTCTGGTGAATTGAACGAGTGTAGTTATCTATATCTTAATCATGTTGCTATAAAAGGTAACATGTTGAGGTTGGTTAACGGAGAAGTGAACCTTTGATGTGGCAAAGGTTTCATGAATACATTTGCTAGTTAGTTTATCTTTCTTAGGCTCTTTTTGGTATCAATTCTCATTCTCTATTATGCCTATTTAAAATAAATAAGTACAAGAATTCATTTTTGGTCAAGAATGAAAAATGGTTTGGTGAATTTTATCGAAAATAAATTATAAAATGGAAAATAAGTTTGGTGTCAAGATAAAAAATTGTTAAAAATGATAGTAAACAAGTGAGAAAAGAAGGAAAAAGTATGGTTGTTATAAAAGAATGTGTATTGACTATTTTACCCTCATCTTACTTATAGAACTTTAAGTAAACTTACACAAATGAAGATAATGAAATTCTCATCATAATCCATAATGGACAAAAAGTTCATTATGAATTTTGGAGGTTTTTCTATTATTTTAAATAAAAATAAAATTCAGAATAGATACCAAACAATTTAAAATAATGAAAATTTCTCATAATTGACAATGATAATTGATACCAAAAAGAGCCTTAATCAATTTAGATTGTAGATATAAACTTGAATATAGACCAAAACTTAATGAATTTGTTCAACTCAAAGCTAGTAAATATGTCAGAACTAAATCCTACTAAGTCACAACTAATAGAAAAACTATATAAGCCTTAACCACCCAAAATTTTTGCGAATATATCTGCTAGTTAGTTTATCTTTCCTAATCAATGATTTGGATTCTAGATGTAAACTTGGATATAAACCAAAACCTAATGAATTTGTTCCGCAGAAAGCCAGTATCAATGTCAAAACTAAATCCTACTAAGTCACAACTAATTTTCTTTATTGTTTTGTGTTGAGAAAAAACAGAGCATCGACACACATACAAAACAATATTTTATGTGATTCCTTTGAAGGTTACATCCTTAGCTAAGTAAATGTGTTGTTTTTCTATTGAAGAAAAAGATGAACAATGTTACAACCTAGTCATTTCTCTATTGTTGTTCATGTTGATGCTCTTTTTAACCCCCCCCCCCTCAACTTAAAAAAAATAAAAAAATAAAAAAATAAAAAAATAAAAGAGTTATCCCTTGTTAAAACTTAGATATGTGAACAAGAAATTAAATTTGTGATATGAACCTGTTGTGATAAAGTATCAATGTAATCTAAGTTGGCATATTAATGAGAGTTGTTGGTTGGGCAAAATTAATGACCTTAAATCTCTTCCATTGTGTCTAATTAAAGTTAAAAATCAATCATAAATTTTCCATAAACTAAATAGAAGAAGGGGTAGAAAAAGAAGTTGAATCAAAGTGTTTTTCTTAGAATCCTTACCATTATCTTCAATTGCTTGACTTGGCAACTCTTTCCTCTTGTCAATTAAGTCAATAACAACTATGACCTTAGCTTTTGTTTGGTTTTCATTCTTGGGTTCTCATAATATTCAAGCTCACCCTATCTCACATCCAAAAGACACTAATATGTCTGTTGCTATCCACAAGTATGCGTCAGCTTATGAGATTGATAAATGTGTGTGTTACAGAATTGATCAGGCGTTACAGATTTATAGGTAGGCCATACTACTATTTGTGGTTTAAAAGTGTCAAGAGAGCACATTGTTCTCCCTGACTGATGGAACGGTGAATGAGATTCGAGGAAAAGACGGATTGAATTTGATGAATGTATACATCTAAGGACCCATTTTAAGCCTTTCTATTTAACAAATCCGAATGATCAGGACCCATTTTTATTAAATGTTAAGCCTGAATTAATTGAAGCCAAAACGGGTGCATTAGTTTATCTGAATTTTGCTACCCTTACTTTCAATGAAGACTTAATCAATTCGAATCTCAGCTTTTAATGTGGAAGTCACAAATTTCGTGAGATTAAATGGAAAGTATTGTGCCAATAAAAATCTGTAGTTTCAAATGATTGCTTTACAAGATTATATTAACATTGAGCATCTGATTGGATTGTAGGATCACCAAACCCATTATAACCGATCGATGCCCAACAGACTAAAAGAGTGAAAGGTGATATCCTCAGCAATTTGGGTTCTGAATTGTCTAATCAAGTTGATATTCAAAGGTCAAACTGGACTCCATAGATTAGATTGTTTGTTACATACATGAAGATCACTCCTTGTTGGGTTTTTTTCGTCAAATATATGAATATGTTACGAATTGGTATCTTTTGCTATCAAGAAAACGATTGAATTAGTTAAGAAAGGGACAATGAAGAGTGCTACATTAGCTTTTAGCTCGTTTGGGTAGTAGAGATTGGAGGGTTTGGCTTCCTCTTGAATTGATTTCATGGGAAAGAAACATGATGGTTGCCTTCTTCTGATGACTTCCAAAACCTTTTCCAAGTTAGATCAATAGAGAATGAGAAGCAAAAGTTTTCGATGATACGGGAAAATGGGTTTATATAATATTGCTGCAAAGTTCTGTTCGACCGAACGAACAAGCGAATCGTAAAAAACGTGCTCAACTGGATGGATAATTGGTATGATTCTCCAAAATGTACATGTCCATTGGTGTGGGTATGTGTATTTATAGTTTTTAAAAGCTGTTACCTTGATTGAGTTCAATCCGAACTCTATAATTGCTCTTTTACTTTTTGGAGGAGAGATTAATCCTTATCTTCTTAAGGTAGAACTTAACTTGTTCTGTGACTATCGAGTCCGACCTGGACTCTAAGAGCAAGTTAACTATGTGGGCCTCAACTCACTTCTTCTTCTCTCTTCTTTATCGGTGAAGCCTTGGTTTATCACAAGGTGATCAAAGCATTAATTTCCAAGTAGGACCAGAATTTAAACTACATTCACAATTAATAAGGATCGGTAGTGATGACTGTGGATTATCTCCCTTGATGGAGAGTACTTTGTGCTCCCTTAACGGCATTACAACCACAAATTATGTGGAGTCCACACAAAAAAATAATATAACTTATCATTGCGATTTTTTTTTAATATAATAAGAAGAGAAATATAATCTTAACTCAAGAGTGAGCCTACCCATAACTTGAGGAGTTTATGACAGTTCAGTTTTGAATTTGATGCGTCCATAAAATGTTAAGCCTCTGGATCTGTGAAGATAATCTTCAAAACAAGGTTAGACGTGGCTCGACCGCTGGGGTCGGGAGGCCACCTTCGAAGCTTAAGTCAGTCTCTGAACTAATCACAATGCTCTGGCTGAATGCAGAGTCTAAAATGAATACGAATAGTTGGGAGGGTTGGGGTGGGTTGTTTGGGGGGTTTTATGAGTAGGCACTTTTCTATTCAGGGGTAGTTTGGTTAAGTAAAATACATACACAAGATTTACAAGTTTTCCTTTTACATAATAGTATATGAAATATGATAGTATGATTTTGTAAATTCTCAATTCATCTAGTGGGCTGGGCTTTTGTGGCATAACTCAATGGTGCTGGCGTAACTGCCAGATTAAAGTGGGTGTTACTTTAGCTTAAAGCTAGAGCTAAGCCCAAGCTTCTTCTTCCCAAGTGGTCTGCGCTTGGACTCGGATTGAAGATTGCAAAACCAAGAATGTACACCAAACCGTCTTCTTGATGTTCTCTGAACATGTTCTAATTTATTTTTTGGGGAATTACACAAGGGTTTGTTAGATTCGTATATTCTACATTTTAGCAATTTCTCTTCGCAGTTTAATTTTCAGTATTTCTGCATTCAGAACTCTACTGTGTCTCTCGGCGTTTACCGTTTTGGCGTTTTGGCGTATAAAGAACGATATTCATCTCTCCATTCTGGAGATCAGTGATGCTCATTAGATTTCTTTCCGCGGTTGTTCGTTGTTGAAATCGGATCAATTCTGGCAGCTGAGAAGTCCGAGGATGAATTCCAAACCATCTGGTCTGTCGTTCAAGCTCGTTCTTCTTGGTGACGCCGTGACGGTAATTCAAAATCACAACTCGATTTGTTGGACCTCTTCTAGTCGTTACTTTTGTATTGAAATGCATGTTCTGTCTTGAGGTTGGCTTGTGCTTAATGCTCCTGCTTTGGGAGTATCTAGGGTCGCGATTTTTATGGGCTAGGGTTTGCTTTTCTCTCATCTGTCGATCTTTGTTTCGGCTACTCGTTCACTGATATATTTGTCTCAATTCATAGATGATTGAGTCCCAAGTTGTTGTAAAGTTAACTTCTTTCATATGTTTGATTAGAATAAACTTCAAGACTGTTGAACGACCGACATAACATAACTCCAGATCGTAGTCTAGTCGAAAAAATTCCAGTGGCATTGTTGAAAATTAAAATATTAGAGTAAATTGTACTGGCACCCAAAATGGAGGGAAAAAAATCCTCTGCTGTACACATCTTTCTGATGTGCACAGCAGTGCAGCACCACAGTTTGACACGTGTCAAATTCTTAATTAATGACACAGATTAAAAAGCTGAGTTTTAAGTGAAAAATACCCATATTTATGACCCGTTTTAGCCAACCCACCCGTTTCTATGACCCGGTTCTAAGAAGTGAAAAAAACCCACTGTGAAGCTCTTTCCATCATTCACTCTCGCTCCCTTTCCTCCATCTCTCTACAAGCTAATGGTAGAATTTCTTGTTTCCCCTAGACTGAATCGCTGGTGGAATGCTTAGATTAATATGATCTGCATTTTGCCTCTGCTGTGTTTGTTACTGGTTTTGTGTGCATAAAGAGGTTTGAAAAACGATTAAGATCACTAGATCTTGACCTCCATGGATGTTTCTTGTTCTATTCTGAGTCTGTCATTTTTATGGATTTGTTGGGTCATGTCTTGGTTGTATTTAATGGAGGTATGACAGGAATTTTTTTTGCCACATTGCAGTTTCGTTTATTAGTTTCTCTTTGAATCTTGGATTGTTTGATTGAAATTTTATTTGATTTATCTTCATCTTGGAATCCTGACTCTGTTTATATCTCTTGTTTTAACTCAATGTTTTCTATTGGTTAAGTTTTCTCTATTTAGAATGAGGATTTTCCAATCCCAACCTTTCTGAAATCTTGTGGTTGGTGGTCTGTCTTATAATCGTAGGCAGTGCTATGGGCATTCGGAATTCTTCTTGACTTTCTGGTGTGGCTTTATCAGATTCTTTGCTTTTCCTGCAATATGATGAGAGTTAAGGCAAGAAATTCATATTTTATATTTTTAAAGTTTAACAAGTTAGGGCGAGTTGAAAATGCCGGGAAACACATGAGTTCTTCTTGGCAAACGCTTGAGCCCTCTGATTTAAGAAGTTGCAGACTGTAGAGAGTCATCTGTCGAATTTATAAACATTAGACTGCAGGATAATGGTGTTTCATTAACTAGAAAGAGATGAAGAAAAAGGGTTTTCAAATAAAGAGGAACAATAATGAAGAAGATAGCAACAGATGAGGAAGGGACAATGAAAGAACGCAGTCAGAGGAAAGAAGATGGAGTTGGAATGGCAAACGATGAGAAATTTTCAGGGTCGGTTTTCCCTTCTTTTAAAAACGGGTGGGTTGACTAAAATGGGTCATAAACCTGGGTATTTTTCATTAAAGCTTAGCTTTTTAATCTGTACCATTAATTAAGAATTTGACACGTGTCAAACTGTGGTGCGCGCTGCTGTGCACAGCAGAGAGATGTGCACAGCAGAGGATTTCTTTCCAAAATGGAGCCCTTAAACCACTGACACCTCCACTTTATGTTCAAAAAACACTTAAGTTCTATTCTGTTAGTAGGTTATTACTTGGTTGGTCATATTTTTGCAAAGACTATTATACCCTTGACAGATTTTCATTTACCAAAAAAAAGTTAAAAAGACTAACTTTGTGCACGATTGAGAGTTCAACCGTTTCACTTCTCATTTCTCACTTTTCATTTCTCACTTTTCATTTCTCATTTCTCCCAATCGTTCGACCGTTTCACTTCTCATTTCTCCCTGTGTGCACGTTGAAGGTTTTCTCCCTCCATTCAACCATTTTCTTCCTCCATTCAACCATTTTCTCCTTGCATACATTAATCGGGAGTTTAGGGTTATTTCTCTTTGTAAATGTGTTCTGTTTTCAGGTTTATAGTCGTTATCTTCTTTGGTACTCCGTCCTGTATATGCAAATCATAATTGTTATTGTAGGCTGATGATTGGATTTGTTGAGGGATTTCAGATTCTTGACAGTTTTAACCTTAACATGGAGAGAGCTCTATGAATCATGTCTTGCCTCTGCGGGAAGCTTGTAAGCAGTTCTGTTACTATCTTGCATCATTAATAGAAAAGATGGGACAAAAAGAATACCCTGTTACACAGCTCTCTACTGATACAGAGGGAGCATTGACATAAAGAATTGCATCATTAAACTCGGCTGGTTGTCCAATTGTCTTCTTTCCATGAGATGCTGCTGCCGATCCAGTAAATCCATCCCTGCTTCTTCTGCTAAATTAAGGTAAGTTATTGTAACTTAGTTGCGTCTTTGTTAATCAAAGGGTTCAGTTTGTATACCTGAAAAATGTGACCTGCCAAATGCCTCTTGTTGGTTGAGCAACATGGATAAGCAAAGAAACATTTTAATCACGTTCACCACCTCCATGCCTGAAAGTCTTGCCCAGCGTTTCTTCATTCTCTGTTAAGTCCTATTATATGCACTTTATTTCAGATACTTCAAACCCTTTCTTCCCCTTCCACATGGCCGTACTTTTTGTCCTCTCGAAGAACGATAAAGCAAATGGGTCACAAATTGAAGAATCAACTGGGGTGAAGCTTTCGAGAACTTATAGGTTTCTGTGGTGATCATGTTCAAATTACTTTTGTTCTTGTCTTATCTCTGATTCAAGTTTAGTTTATCATCTGGTTGATTCTGGGTGACAACAGGGATTTATTTTTAGTTTCCAATCCTTTTCCTTCCAATGAACCAGAACTTCGAATAGGTTCTTCCGCCTACGATGAAGATCGGTTGTGAAGAACGATTGATTTTTCTTCTTCCTCTTTTTTTTTTTTTTTTTCAGATTTTAGTAAGGTCATTTTTGGAATTACAAAAAAATTAACAGTGGGTTAACAGTTTCACTAACAGAATGGACTAGTGTGTTTATTGAATTGGGGTGTCAGTGCTTTAAGGCCTCCATTTTGGGGTGCCAGTGCAATTTGCTCAATATATTTTATATGACCTTTACAAATGGGTTTCCATTGTAATCGACCTTTTCTTTTTTATTTTTCCCCTGCAATTCAATCTGATAGAAATTCGTGGGTATTCATACTTAAGAGTTTCATAGAAAGATCTTCATTGACTTTGACAATCCTACTGCTGGACGGTTCAGTGTCTTCTTCCTTTTCCCTTTGCCTGAAATTCCAGTTATAAATTAGAGTGAGAGAAAGATATGGCATCGGTATTAAAGCCAAAGCTGTATACTGAAGTTACTATTGTAAGCAGAGTGGAAGTTTGGGTGTCATCTGATTTACCTTTGGGCTCCCCCTTTTCCAGTATTCATCAATTTGGTTATTAACCCATCATGACTCGCGAAGCATTAGATGCTCTTAAACCTGTAAACCAATTGCTCCAAGTAGTGTTGATTTTTTTTTGGCTCACCTTGGTGGGACATTTTTGTAGGCCTTTCAACTTCAAATGAAGAAGATTAAGTCACAATGGTTCTGTCATTTAGAAAACCTAAGCTATCTCTAACATGTTTCAAAAGTTATTCGTGGCTTTTTGTGAAACTAAATTAACAAGCAACATTATATTGGGCAATAATGCTTTAAAAATGTAATAACATTGGGCTTTATTTAATGTTTACCTGAAGACCAAGATCTGAAAATTTTGAAAATGATATACTAGTAGGGTTGCTTGGCGTTTGAAAGGTTGTCAAGTTGCCTTTCTTTAAAAAGCTAGTGTCTTATTTTGCAAGAGATAAAAAGAAGGGTCGCGTCTTCATCCACTGTTATGGTTAATTACATCCAAAAGGTTGTTCAGTTGCCTTTCTGAGTTTATTGCATTGGAAGTTTCTTACAGTTCATCAATTGTGAGCTGGAGGTTTTCTCACTATTCCCTCTAGTTTGGAGGGATAGTTTCTCATTTCTCGTGGGGCGTGGGCTTTGATGGAAACCTCCTCTTACCTTGGAAGAGGCTGCAATTTGGATTAAATGGTGTTCTGGAGAGAATAAAAAATCAGCTGGGTTGGAAAATTGGCAATACGTACCATGGTGTATCATCTATGGACAGAAAGGAACACTATAGTCTTGGAGACAAGATTCCTCATTGTTGTTCCATTGGCCTAAAATGAAGGTGTTGTCATTGTTGGCAACTTAAGTGGGTTTTGATATGGTACAGCAACACACAAAAAGGTTCCAAGAGAAAGAATCCAATTCAAATAAAGAAAACTCAAGAATCCCGTTTTTGAGGGTCTCTGTCCAGTTTTGATCAACCTCTTCATCGGATGGTCATCCAGTGTCCGATTGAGTCGATTTTTGGAGGAGAGCTTCACGACTTCTTGATCTTCAAATCCAACGGTGGGATTGTTCATTGGAGATCTCTAAGTTAGTCCGATTGGTACGTCAAAACACTCCTTGTTTAAGTCGATAGGAACTCGAGTTTGACTCAAACTCGAGTCCAGTTTTGATCAACCTCTTCATCGGATGGTCATCCAATTGTCCGATTGAGCTGATTTTTGGAGGAGAGCTTCACGACTTCTTGATCTTCAAATCCAACGGTGGGATTGTTCATTGGAGATCTCGGGGTTAGTCCGATTTGTACGTTAAAACACTCATTGTTTAAGTCGGATAGGAACTCGAGTTTGATTCAAACTCGAGTTAAATTAATCTATAAAAGGAGAGCAAAAGAGGAGGACGTTTTGAGGAGCTTGGGAATAGCGTGGAGGTCGAACCAGAAGACGTTGGTTGGCTATGGAGATCCGAAGCTTGGGAATAAGAAGTCTTTTGTTTTTCTTGAACAAGAAAGAAAGTGAAAGAGAAGAAAAAGAAGAAGCAGAAGAAAAGAAGGGAACATGATTGTATGGCTTTTTTAAAGAGAGAAAACTGAAAAAGATTGAAAAGAGAAAAAAAAAAAAGAGTTGGAGAAAAAGAGAAACAAGTATTGTTACCATGCATCTTACACAAGTTGAGGTAACCCGTATTCACAAGTGATTGTCTATTATTTTCTAGGTTATGTTTAGTGATGAAGAATCTAGCTCATGAATGTAATTTGGGGAACTTGAATTATTGGTTTACATTGTGACCTAGCAAGTTGGAGCTTGTCTAGGGGGTTGGGGTTGGTGCCCTTGTCTGAATTGCATTTTAGACTAAAGCGGGAGGATTGGTGTTCCCTGGACTGTTGTAGCAGTCAAAATATCTAAGAGTGTATTGAGTAATATACGAAACCCTAGGTTGGGTATTATTCCGTGGATGTAGGCAATTTGGCCGAACCACGTAAACTCTGGTGCATTGCGTTTTTGTTTATTTTTCTTTGTTGCACATATTGGAGTGCCTTGATTGCAGAGTGGTGGTACACTGTCTGGTAGACCCAACCACATTGTGGTGAAATTTTGAAGACACTGATTCACCCCCCCTCTCAGTGTCAATCTGGGAATAACACTCATTATAGCAGATATCAAAGAACAAGTGTGGTAAAATATTCATTTTTTTGTTTTCATTCAGAACGATTTTGACAGTATTTGTGTACACCAAATAAGTTTGGTCGGAACATAACTCCTTCAGTATATATTGGATTTGAGAGATCTTGGATTTGTCCGAAAGCTGGTTTGTGTTTACCTAGTACCAAAAGGCTAATGTATAAATTATATCATTTGGCCAGTCAAACTTCTTAGAGAGAAAAACAAAAACATTTATCTTTATCGACAGCACATTAATTACTTATAGATAAGATCATATTCTTAAGAATAATATCAACAAAATGTGAAACTAAGTATATCATGACAATGACCAATACCAGGAATAGTATAGCAATCTGTTTTAATTGTTTCAAACTTCCAGTTGCTTGCCTGTTCAGTTCAGCTGTCTTTTTTAGGTGTACATTATTGTGATGGCTTAATGGGGCTAAGAGTTGATTTTACACTGTGTAAGGTTAGTAAAGAGGGGGCATTGAAAATTAACACTTGGCTGCCTTGTTGCCTAAGTGGTGAGGCACTGCCCCACTGCCTTGGATCACCTTGGTGACTTGACTATGCTTATTACAAAAGGAAACTACTATAGAGGCATAACTTGTAACTACAAGTAAGCTATGAATTCACATGGCAAATCGTATAATGTTTCCTGTTTGGCAAAATTTATTGATTGTTATATACATGCATAACATGTGATAGTCCATATACTAATTTCCTCAACTGTTGATTACTGATATCATGTAATTGAAGAAAAGAAATGTTTTACTTCAATTTTAAAATGATGGTTAATGTTGTCAACTTAAATACTCTGCACATCCGGGTCTCATGAAGTAACCTCCCATATAGTGGGTAATATAATGTCTCTCTTCTATAATTAGAATGATTGTATCACTAAGAATTCTTTTTCGTATCAAACGGAATAAATTATTGTCGTACATGCTCAAAGTAGTTAAGCTCCAAGTTCCTTTGTGTAACCTGACTTTTTTAAGTTCTTCCACCTGTTTGTGATCAACTAATCATATCTTGTGGTGATTTGATCTCATACCCAGCCACTTGGCTGGAGTCAAGTTGAGTTTTTATCATTTAACATCTTCTTACCATTTTGCATTGGGATGCTTTGTTTATTTATGAGAAATTAATAATGTAATATTGCATTGTGTGCTCTGATTGCAGGATACAGCAGGTCAAGAACGGTTTCGTGCTCTGGGTCCAATATACTATCGTGATGCAGATGGTCTGTATATCAGAATTTTCTGTCAAGTTCTTTGTTTGGTCCATTGATGTTGTCACAACATCTCAACATTTAAGTCTGCACTGACAGATTTTTATGTTAATGGTTGGCTGCAGCATCACTTTTGGTGTATGACGTTACAGATGATGATACCTTCATTTAGGTGAAAAATTGGGTGACAGAACTTCAACAAATGGCTCCCCAAAACATTGTTATTTCAATTTCTGCCAACAAAGTGATTTGGTTAGATCAAAGAAATATGATCTTCAAGAGGTAGAAAGGTATGGAGCTGTTCCTTTGCCTCCTAGGAAGCAATTTGTACCATCTATGTGTTGAACTATTCTAGTTCGGAAAGTTGGATCATCAATTTGTTTGGTATGCCTTTCTAAATGCTAAGACAAGAACATGTAAATGTCTCAATTTTGGTGGACTTAAAATATATTCTTGGGAGAAGGATCGTGACCCAGTCATGCCAGACACACAGCCCTTGCACCCTGACATAGGGTTGCACAAAATGACCACCGAGCCTTGATCATTTCCAGAGCTCCAGATTGATGCAGCTATGATTTCTCACAACCCTGTGGTTTGAGTCAAGGTGCAGAAGCAGTTTACACTGCACAACTGGACCTGTATTTTTCAAAAGATGGTGCTTATACATGATCTTCTGATCTTTTTATCATTTAGGTCATGAAGTGAGTGAGATCCCTGTGACTTCACTCCACATCCAAATTTTATTGATCAGACCTTGCTTGGAATCATGATGCTTGTTGGTTCACGTCCAACCTTAGATTCAGATGGACCCTAAAATCAGTTCAGTCGAGTCTTTTATCCGACTAAAAGTGCACAATTCTATCTTGCCAGCGATACTAATGAACTATCCTTCTCAATTGAGGATCCACAAGCATCTACTACCCAGCAATAGTGAATACTCTAGTTTTCGATATTTCTCTGTGATTTTGGATTTCTATCATGTATTCACTGTAGATTGTTTTAATGCCTGGATAACCGATTTAGATGACATGATTGTCCTTGAACTGAAAACCGGTAGCACAGGTGCTCTTGCACAAGTTTCAAGAAGTAAGTCTTGACCTTCAATTTAACAGAAATAATTCATAAAAACATTTCAGTTGAAACTTTTCACATTTTCAATGGTCAAATGGCATACAGATCCTAATTTAGCATCCTGAAACAATGGAACCTTTAGATTGTTAAAAAGAGAATCAAATTGTTTGTTCAGTTCCCTGCCCTAGGTTTGCAGTGTATAGTATACTTGGCTGTATGATTTTCGAAGAAACCCTATGCTACACATAATTTAATACCTTGACATCCAAAATTAATGAAAACAACTAAAATATGCATTTGCAATTTGCAAATATAAATCTTAATACTACTAATTATCAATTGTTACAAGTACAGCATACACATATCCATTGAGTATTTAAGATTGATTTTTAAAGTTTAAACCATGTTTACCTGTAATGCACGTCAGGCACCAAATTTGGCATCTTTTCATAGGAATTCGCCTATGGGTGGTTTCATGGGCTATGAGCCTTTGGCCTTGTGTCTACATTGTAATTGGCTAACTAGTTGGACCTAAAGCATGGGAACATAAGTTGAGTTTGAAAATGGATAGTTAATTAATCTACTTTTATTTTGAATTAGTTTATAGAGTTATAGTTGAGCTGGGTTATCTCTTCAATTAGAAGTTAGTTAGGAATCCTAGTTTGTTTTAAAGTTAGTTAGGCAATTCCTTGAAGCTGTTGTAAGCAGGATCTGAAATCTCGTTTTGTCTCGACCCCACCGAGATGTTGAGATTTTGGTCGAAATCTCGCTGAAACCTGGTACAAAATCTGCCAGGTTTTGGTGGCTCTTATGCATTTTTGGGTTCTGGTTCTTCTTGGATATCCTATTTCAAGGCCCATATATACATCTATGGTTAGCTTGACAAAAAGAAACAACCATAGTAGTCTTTTGGAATCACACTCATGCTTGTTTGTGTTCAGTCAAAACTAAATATATATTTAGATATCTAAAAATGCTTGAAGTATAAATTGACATAAACGATTGAGCAATTTCAATTGATAATAAAGTGAAATATTAAACCTATATTAAAATATTAACTCAACTACCAACATACGCACATATATCATCAGTATCAAATATCAAAAACAATTGTGCAAACAATGTGAGAATAAGAGTTTACATGACAACTTCAATTTATAGGAAATACAAAACCAGAGAAATTCCCCTCGAGTGTTGACTAATGTAAGCTACTATATTGGCCTTGCTCAATCCCACTAAGTCAGTCAGACTTGATTTGGACTGCAATCTGATTGTGACAAATTGGAATCCCACATCATAGTCTCATAGACTCCAAGAAGAATATTATATAATTTGACACCACAAACATGGATGTCACATTATCGACATATTGAAGGTAACCCGTCCTAGGATATGGGTCACCAAATTGTGATGTACTGGCACCAAAAATCATTGATCCACCATCATACAAAACGTATGGTGCCGCCGGGAACATGTATGGGGACAGTGGCTGGTGTGAAAGGTAGGAGAATATCTCATCAATTAAACAAGGATCCAATATCGCCATACTATTAATGGATTCATAGTAATACAATGGAGCAGGCAAATGCTGCCCATCCCAATCAACTGACCGTGTGGGTTGAAATATGATCCACTGTGCTCTGAGGGTGATATTGATGAACTATCATCATTGATAAAAGATGGAAAATGCCAATACCCACTCGATTTGGAGTCCCTCTCGCCAATACTCAGTCCACTAATAGAGCTAGGTAATGTATTAATTCCCATCATATTAGTCTGTCTACCAGGCTGGTACCCATGGGACCTCTCAAGTAGATCAACCAATGGTGTTCAACATATATCCATTTCATTGCTATACAATACATCTATCATATATTTCTTTTACATTTTTCATGTAAGAAAATAGTAAAAAAAATACATATTGTAACAAAGAATTCTGACGCCGTGGGTTCATACATTGGCCCATGGTGTTCATCATATATTAGTTTCATCACTATTAAATAATTTTTGTACATATATATTCCAAAATAATTGCTTAGAGAAAAATGGGTTACCTCAAACTAAAGAAAACACTTCAATCCTATTGTTTGGAGCTTCAATCCACTGCTTCCACGTGTTTGTTGGTGTTGATTTGAAAAAGATTTTGCTCAAAATGGAAAAAAATTCCCTCTCTCATGGGGTTATCTGTTGGAACTGCCTCTCGGTTGAAATCTTGGTCAAAACCATCGAGATGTCGATGAAAGCAGGTATTTATATATCTTTTTACTAAGAAACCCTCAAGATACCGAAATCTCAAGAAAAGGATCGAAATTTCAAAATTTCACAGAATTTGAATCGAAATTTTGGTCAAATTGGTTTCAACCTCCAATATCGTCTCGGGGCAAGGGGGTCGAGATATCCAAAAATTTCATATCACCAAGATTTTCCGAGATTCATTCCAGGGTTGTATGGTAGACATCTGTTTTAATTTCTTTTTCCAAGTCTGATTCATGTCCTAACCCTAATAGGACTTCTATTGTTTCTATTTATATTTTCCTGTCAACTGCTAGTATTAGGACGTATTTTGTTAGTCCTGCTTGTCTCCCCTTTTTCTCATCTTGCTTCTATTTTTATGAATGCTTACTTTATGAATATACGAGATCAGATTACTAGTAATTTTGCATGTGCAACTTGGTTGCTGCCTCTTTCCCTTGTGTGGAAACGTGCAGGTTGTATAAAAAATCAGGTTTCTCTGGTTGTTCAAAACTTCAATGTCCAGGAGGATCATGGTTGCTAGGTCTTTGAAGTCCTAAATCCTTTTGTAGATTTATACTGCCATATCGAGAATTGTTTATGGCAAACTTTTCACTTGGGAGATGAGTTATGTGGTGATGCTAATTGTGGAAGAGTGTTATGTTGATCGATTGTTAAGGAATTGTGTGGGATTGATATAAAGTGGAATACTATACTTGACACCTGTTTTTGCTTTAATTGACACCATTGTGTTCGATAATTGTTATAGGTAATGAAATGTAAGAGGCAAGAAGGGAGATGAATATGAAACTAATTGCAATGGTTGAAATTCTATGATATGGAGATTTCTCCTATTTTTTATTTTTATAAATAAAGATCATTACATAATTGTTCATTGTGTGTAGATGATTGCTCTAATTTTGTAAAATGAGTATAGTAGAATGATGGTTTATTTCCAGTTTTATGTTGAATTAACTTGTTATTGAATACAGCTATGCAGCATCAATAGGAGCTAAACTGTTTGTTACGTCTCGCCAAACCTGGGCTCACGGCATTGATGAAGTTTCCTTGATATTGCAACCCGTATGTTATGACTAAGTTTTATCTTCAGGATCTTCAAGTTGTATTCATTCAGATCGGCTATACTTGATTTATTTTAAGGCTGCCTTCAGTGGTTTGATTACAAAAATCCATAGACTAAAGTCTGACTTCTTTTGCCTCCTATTATCCAAGGCAATGACTACTGTAGAAAACATTTCCTTGCACTAGTTCTTTTTAGGTCTGTGACGTGCATAATCTGTCTTGTAACCTGTAGGGCCTCACCAGTCTCCATGCATATCCATGTAGATGTGCTGATTTTAATGAATTTCTTGTAGGTGTGCTCCAGAAAAAGAAAAGCAGTGTTGAAGGCCTCTCATCAACTCTGCAGAGGAAAGGGATGGTAATTGTAGATGATGAGCCCGAGAAAGAACAACGGAAATGCTGTTCGTAGTTCTGTCTACAAAGGCTACTACTGATTCAAAGATGTAAAGGTATCACAAGCTGCCCCCGTCTTTTTTTTTTTGGTCAACAACATGAAAATTTCATTAATTAAAAGCATCCAGCTGCCCCAGTATTAGTATATCATCAAAGTAACTTTTGGTTGTTGACATGTTGAAGATTTAATTCTCCAAAAACTCCTTTAATTTATAACATAAGCACCACGGTTGAAGCCATCATTTTGCTTGCTATAGTACATTATGAAGTTCTGAACTTGGTCCAAAACCATGGTCGGGCTTTATCTGACTGGGTCAACACAAAGGTGGGAGATGGTGCATTGGTGCACCATGGAGGTGAAAAGAGGAAAACATATCATAAGTTTGTGCATGTGTTGAGAAAGAGAACAGAATCCCGACAATAAAGTTTTGTCCAATTAAAATTTGACTGAGGTCCAAATATGGTACTTAACTAAGGCTTTGGAATTCAGGCAAGGAAGAAAATTATTGAGCACAAAAATCCATAAAAAATGTTTACTATGGGGATAATATTAACGCCAGATTCTGTCATTAGGAAGGTGGTACTTCCACGTGAGAGCAACGAGAGGAGACTATTCAACTGCAGACTTAACCAAGGCTTTGGAATTCAGGCAAAAAAGGAAATTATTGAGCACAAAAATCGATAAAAATGTTTACTACTATTGGGATAATGTTAACCCCAGATTCTGTCATTAGGGAGGTGGTCCTTTCACGTTAGAGCAATTAGAGGAAACTATTCAACTGCAGATAGTCCATTGTCTGATTCCATGTGATGCAGGTGCATTGCCTTGGAGCAATTCAAAACCATTTCGTTTTCTAGATGGAGATGAACAGGGCCCAGTTTAGTGTTTGGATCTAGTAGGATTCTAGGAAGTTTACTTGTTAATTGGAAAAGTATTGTATAATCTTTTATCTTGGTCAGGATACAAATGGCTGTAATATACTAGTTTCTTAGTTAGTCAATTAGTTGTTCTATGAGTCTTTTATTTCTCCTTGGGATGTGGTTCCCTGTAGTTGAATAGAATAAAATAGAGAGGTGTTTCGTAGAGTGTCTGCATGGCCAGAAGTGGTTGTGCAATCGTCCTGTGCAGTCCCCTTCTTCTTATGCATTGTTTTCTCTTCTGCAACGCCAGTTTCTTCCAGGCTTCCCTCTTCTCCCAACCAGCCATCTGCTGCTGTCTGCCTGCAATCAATCCCTGGTTTGCTAGGAGTTCTAGTATTTGAGTAATTCATTTGCAATCCACCATTTCTATCTTCTATGGTTGGACAGTGCGTGAAATCACTTTCCATTCCTGACTTTAGAGTATCATAATAGGTACTCCCTAGTTTGAACCGATGGTGTATGCTTAGGAACAAAATGCATTATTTATGTATGCCAATTGTAGGACTAGGAGCAAATAAGCTGCTACCATATATGGATTCTCGCCCTCCTATAAGCTATTCAGCTCCATTTGAGGTCATACCAGATACAAGGCCAAAGCCATGCATGTCTTTTTTCACTACTTCTAAGGCATTCTTGGCTTTGCCGCTGGCTCTTTTAGTTCCTTCAATGTGGACTAAATCATTCCTTTGTACTAGAACATTCAAAGACCACTTTTGAGTATGAACATGCCACCTCGACGACTTTCTCAGCCCAAAATTCTGCTCAATACATCCTAGTTTTTCTACAAATTTTAATAAGATACCTCCATCAAACATGACTCAGTATACCCCTCTCCATTTCATCCATTCTATTTTAATTCAATATGAAATGTCATCCTTTGTATCACCTTCTAATTTTTGATTGAGCCAAAAAAACCTAAAATAGTTGCTTTGTGGAATCCCCCTCTCACCAAGTTTGACCACCGTATAGCTTATCCTATTGTTACCAAAGTTGCACACCAAATACTTCTTTGTTTATCTAACCTAAAACCATTTGTGATTAGGGAAGATGAGGTTTTAAGGATCACATGTATGTCAACTTATATACCACATTGTCACTTAACAGCAAATTCATGGCAGACCATTATTTCTTTGCATTTTTAGAAACTGTGAGGTTATCCAAGGTTGTTTCAAGGGATCTAATCGTTATTAATGTCTTAGCCAAAGTATAGTGGGTTTATAAGTAATTTTCATGTAGGTGGACTCGGTACATTAGTGAAAGAGGATTTAAGAGGGATGAGTGGCAAAACTAGGAAGCATTAATTAAGGAATGATCATAATAGATGTTATTTGGGAGCAGCTCCAATGCATGATAAACTATGAGAAGCCATGTGAGGTAGCATGCCATTTGAATTTTTTGAAGTCTGAGTATTTCAGTGTGGCCGAAATGAAATGCCACTTTGAAATAATAAAAAAAATACAGTATTCCAGTTGAAGATTTTGGTATTTCGGTTAAAATCTTTGAGATTTTAGCCACTGGTTCAAAAGGATGGACATGATCATGTTTATTAGAGAAGGTAAATACAACCTTATAACAACTTTTCACTGAGAACTTGTAGAGCTCCTCTGCTTAAGACATATCATGATGAAATAAGAATGGGTTTCTCGTAAACTATCTGTATTCATGGCTCCTCCCATCACTGTGATCCAAAGAATGTCAACCATCCTTCATGTATTAAAGTGTCAGTCTCGAGTTTACTTCTTCAATCTTTTGCTTCCACAGGCTGGATTCATATTTCAGTATAACCTGGGAGCTATTAATATGACACTTGTCCTTAAATCGAGTATGAGTACCACTCAAATGGACGTATTGGATTTTCTTTTGCAAAGTACATCTTCTCATTCCCAACCCACCAGCTGACATGCTACAACCTGCATCATATGACTCGTATCACGGTGGATCAATAGATTTCTTCCCAGTTTGATGATCCATATCCTAGGATAGGTTACCTTCAGTATGTAGATGATGCAATGTACATGTCAGTTGTGGAGGACTATAGTTTTTTCTTCTCACAGACTGATGTACAATGTTGTTTGGCTCCATCAGACTTTTGGTAGGATTCCTGGACAGCATGGTAGGTATTATTAGTATATATTATTAACTACTAAATGATTATATTAGGACTGCAGCAGGGTTATTGATTTGATGATGTTCTTGAAAATTAATCTTTGACAATATGATGATTTACTTCATTACTCTTTCGAATTGCTAAATGTTTTTCTCCTCTCATACTTAAATAATTTGTGATTGTGTAATTATGCAGATTCGACTATGTACTGCCAATTAGGGTGCGAATCCTAAACACCAATCTAAGTAGTTATTTTTTGCAATATGATCACTTAAACGTGTGTGTATAATACTATAATGTATATAGCATAAAAAAGGGTTTCCATGAAGTTTAAGGCCTTAGTATGGTCTACAACCCACTGTAACTTGGCCGAAGAACTTCCATATTTTGCTGAACTTTTAAAATTTTGGTTTGGCCAAATCATTTAAAGAAAAAATGAGATATTAAATCTTTGTGGCATGGCCATGTTCAATCCAGGCTCCTTGAGTGACTCAGGATGAAAGAGTGATTTTCAGACTGAAAGATCTAAAAGTTCTAGGGATAGACATAGGATAACATTAGATGTGAGAAGACATGCATAGCTTACGCCTTATATCAAGTATAACCTTGAATAGATCTGATTGGAGGGCAAGGATCCATGTGGCCAAGCCCTTTAGTTGGGATGAGGCTATGTTGTTGTAGTGTTAAAAAGAACTCTGTCCGGGAGTGTGGCCTAAACCAACACTCCCATGTATCTACCTCTCATGGTAGTGCTGGTGCAGGCTGGACTGGGCGTAAATTTGTGTTTAACTTGCTAATGGGATTCCCCTATATTAAGAGACTTTCCTTTTGAGTCCACTTCTTAAAAACCCCAGTTTCTATTTTGGCTTTCAACTTCTGATTTCATTCTGCTATTATGCATTAGATTGGTCAGTCGGTTGAGTCTCTTTTGAGTCTATAATTTTCTGCATATTTATGGTTCCCTGGTTTGACTTGGATTCTGGTAAAACTGACTCTGATTGAATATATGACTATTTTAACGGTATTAAACATAAGTGCCTTCTAAAGCATTTTTTTTAAACCTCTCTACAAAATTGTATTCTGATCTGAAACCTTGCACTCAGTTCTGTAGTTTTTTCTAGCTTTCCTACGTCTGGTTGGATTACTCCATAGGTCTGATTTTTACACCTTAAAGGTAATGATAGACAAAATCCACATTTGGTTGAGATGATCGAAATATCAGTTTTCTCCAAAACTGAGACAAAATCCTATGGGCGAAATCTTTTTTCCCTGGTTTCAACCGAAATCTGCATAATCCTATTCAAAAGTCCCAAATCTCAGTCAAAATCTGCAAAATTTCGCGGAACTCGCAGTTTCCGCCAGCTGTTTCAGAGATTTTCCCCATCTTTTGCCATTTTTGCCTCTTTCAAGTTCTTTTTCACTTAAAAACATCACTCCTAGTCCTTTGTCTTCCTTCATCTTCTTTGCTACTTGCTCCATGGTTGTAGTCCTTACAGATTATATGGTGGAGTTGCTGGATATGGAGTACTCTGAAACTTTATTCAGAGTACTCATCTCAAGGATGGATCCACCCAGGCACTCAACTTGGAACTGAAGCCTGGGAGTCCCTTTTTGATTATCGTATTTGTAATTTTGTATCAAACATTTAATGTATGCAATACAATTTGTTCAATTTTACAAAATTTGTATTTCTCAGAACCTCTCATGTTTACTAACACTTGAATTATAACTCTTCATTGGTTTTTTTAGCAAAATACCTATGCTGTGGTGTTCTTCATGCTTTAAATAGGTAGTATTCAAGAAATCAAACCAAAAGACACTGTAAAAACCATGTGTTATGCCTTAAAAGAAAAGAAAAGTCACATGAGTTATGCCTATACCATCGCCAGATAGAAATCTGCCACAGGTATATATTACGCACATTTGGATGTTTATATTTATATATATTTTAAACATAACTATACAGTTCCATCAAAGTCATGTGCAAATCGTGTTAAACAAGAAGAAGAAAGACGAGCGGAAGTATAAGAAAGATAAACGGTTACAGTTGAGATTCATATGGCTTTGTAGAATCTCGCTGTCTCTGTCTCTAAATCACAGCCGCAGTTCTCTCAATTGAGATTCATTCTCCTCTTTGCTGTTGCTTGCCTGCTCTTCTGTAAATTTTAGAAGATTTATAATGCAACTTCATTGAGTCATTGTCTTCATCACACATTGCGTCTTCATGATTTCGTTTGCTCCTATTAGAAGCAAACAACAGGTTCGTTAATCGTCTTATGTGGTTTTCTTATTTCCTTATCCAAGCTTGGAAGTAATAGTTCTTGTTAATTATCTATTATCATCTTTTGTATTGCTGTTTTTGAACGACATTCATCTATTTGGAGGATTATATTAAGTGGAATTTGTGAAGTTAGATATTGGGTTTCCATTGTTTTTGTTGATGACCCTTCTCAGCTTTGAGTTTTGAGGATCTGCTCCATTGCTTTTGATTTGGTTTGAAGGTCTCTGGACCAGAATCTTTAGGTGTTCCCTATACTGTGGGATTAATTGATTTTTTTCTTTTTGTTTCTTAACAGGGCATACTCTCCATTTTCAGTTACTAAACACACAAATGAGGGTTGAAGAACTATATTCTCAGTGTTCTTTGCGTAGAACAAGACTGTATGTCCATTTTGTTTTGCTGGAAATCTAGGTCTGTGTTTTTTGGGATTGGGTCTCTGTTCTTTCCATTATATCCAGGTTTCTTTCTTTCTCTGGCTAATCATTTACCATATTGAGCCAGTTCATTTATTTTCCCCAAGATAATGGATATTAGTAATGAAGCTAGAGTCGATCAGTTCGCCATTGGTCCTTATACAATCATTGGTAGGACCATTGCTTTTGGTTGTTATTTTCCAAGTCTTTGTCACAAGTAGGAAGCTGATCTTCCAATTTCTGCGGTGTATTCTCTTCCAATTGAAGGGCTATGTGATGCCTGCCATCTCTTGGTTCCATCCCGAAAGCCCACAAGGAAACTTTAGTGATGAAAAATAAGCTTCTTTTGATTATATTTCTCTATCTCTTTCAGTCATACATGGAGCTTCAGAAGGCTATGAACCAGGGCAGGAGGTGCACTTGGGAGAAGCTTGCTTCCATAAGGGCCAACTGTGGCATTGAACTTGCATTGGATGAGAGTGTGGCAATTCTCAACCACAGACGTACACTTGAAAGGAGTGCTGAGAGGGCTGCTGCTTCTTCCCATGGAATAAGCAGTACGGTTAAGTTTAATGCTCCTAAAAGGATTCCCTCATGGAACTGCCCCTTGCAAGAGAGAACTCAACAAGGTGCCTTGAAGAAGATACTCTTTCAGATGTGTCGTGTTCATCTAACCAAGGTGTTGGTGGCAATACAGGAGGGAGTTCAGCTAGGAACTTCCGTGTCAAACACAACATGAATGGTGAAAGTGAGAGTGAATCAGAGCGTGTGGACCTCAATCCTTGGACAAGATCTGGTGGTCCTTTGATGAGGACTACTTCAGCAAATAATGGGCCAGCCATAGGGAGCATCCTTCTTGGTTTGGATTTTCCTTTATAATAACAAGTCAGGTTGATTAAAGCCCAGTTTACCCAGCAGAAATTTCTTCGGGGCCCGTTTCTATTATATAAAGCCCAGGCCCAATGGTTACTGTAATGCAGATTTGTTCCAACCCTATTTTTGCAAACCACCTTCAACTTGTTCTTAATAATTGAACAATGAAATTATATTGAAACTGAAAAGATATGAAAAACAAGCAAGGGAAGTATCATCTCCTCAGTAACATAGACAGCACCATGTAACACAAACAAGATAACTACAAGAAAACCAAATGCTAAAATGTCAACTCTGAGTCTTTGGCCATATGTCCAGTGACAAACTTTGATTAAGCCTGGACCAAACCCTAATAACTTAAAAGCAATATGGATTGGATTCCACGTCGATGTGTCGTAGTGGCATGCCATGATGACATGATTTACTTTCTTCCGAGCATGTATATTAACTACTTATACTTTTATTCTGGGTAAAATATAGCAGTAATATACTTGAAAAGGGAATGGTAGACTATGACAGTAGGCTGGTGCTTCAAAGAGATTTCCGTAAAATTTTAAGCATGCATTCATGCATGAGCCATGACACGTGTAGTTCCTCTTATTACCACTTTTCACATGTCTGGGGAAATCCTTCCAGCAAGAACAAAGTACAAATGATCAAGACATACCTAAATAATGGTCGCAGCAACCAAACTTTAGACATACCTAAATAATGAGACCTCTAGTTAACAAATCTGCAGAAACATTATATGTTCTCAAAATATAAATTGCTACACAAGTGTCAAACCCCAACAAGTCCTAATGAGCTTAAGTAAGTCTGTTCTCTTATTGATCATCTTTTTTTTAATTATACTTTTGGTATTAGCTTCTTTTCATCATACTTTGTATTTTATTTTACTTTTCTTTTTTAACCCTGCTGATGTCACCAGGTGCATTTTTTTTGGATCTTGCGAAGCCGAGTAGACACCACGTAAACTCCATTAAAGGGTTGGGTTCGGATTAAAAAAAATTGATTTATTTAAATTGGTATGATCTGTATATATTCTTTTATTTCATACAAAAAAAATATATATATTCTTTTGTGCGGTTGAGATTTAATGAAATTCGTGTGATATACATCAACAGGTATCATAAACACCATCATATCAGATGCACCACCTTTCGAACTTTACATTCAAAAGATAATTTAGTGGTGCACGTAAGTTAAAGTATTCAGTGGTCCCAGGGATTCCATCTGTGTAATTCAAATCCTCTTGTTGGAGCTTATTGTCAATGTTTCCGTAGCGGTAATACCGCATCGCTATGCAGGAAAATGATTGTTCATCACCCATCTCTGGTGAGAAAATTGCTGGATTTTTTCTTTTATTTTCTTCTTTTCCATTTGTGGTTCGGGTTGTCGTATCTTCCCAATTTCTTTAGTCTGACAATGGATTTTATGCTTAGTATGTATTATTTTTGTTGATCAACAAGTCCTAGAAGTGAATGTTTTCCGTTCTATGAATAAGGAGAAGACAGAGAGAATTTTGAGTTTTGTTGTTTGTATTCAGCTCTTTTAACTCTGTTGGCTTCTCTGAAGATTAAAACATGGTGACGTGAATTTGTAGTTCACATTGGATTAAAAAGGGCTAATGAACTATGAAAATATATTTTAGTAATTTTGAGTTTTGATGTTTTGTAAATAAGTTACAAAACATCAAAACACTATTATAACAAGTTGATGTAATAGCTGCTTTCAACTCAAAAATCCAACATATACACATTCAAGAAAAAGAAAAAAAAACACTATTATAACAAGTTGATGTAATAGCTGCTTTCAACTCAATTATCCAACATATACACATTCAAGAAGAAGAAGAAGTCAATGTCTTAAAACAGACTCAATAAACAAGATACAAAGTGTTAAAACAATTTTAATAAAACACAACAACAAAGTCTTAAAAGCTTCAATGATCAAAACAAAAATTCTTCAACAGTTAGACTTCCTCCGCTGGAGCTCGAACTGAATCCTTGTAAATAAAACACACAACAATCTGTACAAATCCAGTGACCACTCCAAGCACATTGGCAAACTACAATAAAACAATGATTTATATATATATACATAAAAAAAATAGTGAGAGAAACAAAACATCATATACTTACCTGCAGAATTGGATCGATAGGGAAAAATGAGTATACCGTCCAGCAAAACGAATTTGCAATGTGGCGCATGCAATGGCTATAGACATCATTTTCGCATTTTCCCCCCATTAATGCCTTTATCTGCAAATGAGAAACTCAAGAAGAAAATCAAGCTCAAACTGAAAGTGGAAGCAACAAAACCATTTAGATGATGATTATACCAGAGCTTTCACTGGCGAAACATACATGATGTTCCTCTCTGGAAAGTCAGTCAGTCTCGATTGGATGAGCCTAATCCTCTCCCCGCTCTTGCAACCTATCCTTTTCCTCTTCCATGATTCCATCTCCCCTATTTTCTCTGAATCCCCCCCAACGCCTCAGGATATACCACTTTGGTGAATTGTTGATTTTCCTTCTCTCTCCCTTGATATCCCCCCACTCAGCTGGAGCTTTTTGGTAGCTATCACACGCCAATTTTCAATTCTCTCTTCCCCTATCGTCTTCGCCGCAATGGGGTGCCCCTCTCTCAAGCCTTAGTGCAATGAGAGGGATTGGCACTAGAGGAAGCTTCCTCGGAAGACGTCAGGGAGTTACAACGATTATATCCTCACCTGAACCTAGAGGCCAAGGTTCTTTCAGAAGACCAGGGCAATGATACGGTTTATGAACCAAATCAGCAAAGCAAGGAGATCATGCACAAAATGGAGTTTCTTTAGACCAAGAGATCATGAATGGATGAGCTGGAGAAGATACGTTGAACAAGGTGAAGGAAATCACTTGACGTGATGAAATGACTTGAGGGAAGAGTGTTAAGAGGGAGAGTTGTTTTACCAGAGGAGAAAATCACTTGTCAGCAATTCCTTTAAATCTTTCAACTCGCTGGTGTTCTCTTTCAACTCTTTCCTTTCCCACTGCAACTCCTGAATGGCAGTGATCTTAGCTAAGCTGGTGGTCCTCGCTGGTGTTCTCTTTCAACTCTTTTCAGAGGGAGAGCTCTCTTACCAGAGGAGAAAATCACTTGTCAGCAATTCCTTCAAATCTTTCAAGTCGCTAGTGTTCTCTTTCAACTCCTTTCTTTCCCACTGCAACTCCTGAACAGCAGTGATCTTAGCTAACTGGTGTTCATTACAAAAATGGGGGCTAGTTTTAGGACGGTAAGCGGAATCATGGGCAACATCTTTAGTTTAATGTTGTACTTTGCCCCTCTGGAAAATGGTGGCCAAGATCTTCAAGCAACAATCTATTGAGGGATATGATCCATTCATATTCCTCACAACGATTTTCTCCAGCCTTTGCTGCCTTTTATACGAAATGATAGATTGTAAAAACCAGCTGAACACTGTTGTTAATAGCATTGACTTAGGGTTGGAGTGTGGATGTTTATTCCTCTTCATTTTGCATCTTACTAACATCCGTAACACGGGAACGAGAATGAAGGTAGATTCAAATCTTTTTTCTATATAACAAAAAAAAATTTGTATTGTAAAAGCTAACTTCTTTTCATTGTAGAAAATTATTTATAATGTGCTTGCGGTTGAAGGTGCAATCGTTATAGCGATAGTGCTAGTCGCCATCTTGGTCATGGGCACTAATGATCAGACAAACAGGTTCATTGGAGTTGTTACTAGCATTGCAGCGAACATCATGTATGTTTCGCCAATGAAGGCCCTGGTATAATCCTCACCTAAATGGTTTTGTTGCTTCCACTTTCAGCTTGAGCTTGATTTTTCTTGAGTTTCTCATTTGCAGATAAAGGCATTAAGGGAAGAAAAAAAAAGCGAAAAGGATGTCTATAGCCATTGCATGCGCCATTTTCTATTCTCTCTTCCCCTGTCATCTTCGCCGTAATGGGGTTCCCCTCACTCAAGCCTTAGTGCAATGGGAGGGATTGGCACTAGAGGAAGCTTCCTGGGAAGACATCAAGTAGTCACAATGACTATATCCTTACCTGAACCTTGAGGACAAGGTTCTTTCAGAAGACCAGGGCAATGATACGGTTTATGAACCAGATCAACAAGGCAAGGAGAATCACGCCTAATGAGATCAGATCACAGAAGAGGTGACTTGACACTCCTAATGTTTTTTCTTAGAATTATGGCTTTCCTTTCTGGAAAGTCAATCAGTCTCGATTGAATGAGCCTAATTCTCTCCCTTGCTTTGCAACCTATCCCTTTCCTCTTCCATGATTCCATCTCCCCTATTTTCTCTGACTCCCCCCTCCATCGGCCTGAGGATATACCACTTTGGTGAATTGTCGATTTTCCTTCTCTCTCCCTTGATATCCCCCTGCTCACCTGGAGTTCTTTGGTAGCTATTAAACGCCCATTTTCTATTCTCTCTTCCCTTGTCGTCTTCACCGCAATGGGGTGCCCCTCACTCAAGCCTTAGTGCAATGGGAGGGATTGGCACTATTCTAGCTTCCCCTGTCATCTTCTCCTTCCTTGGAATTTTAGACTGATACAACTTACCAACTTCGAGGGTGGTGACCTCCAGATTAGTTAAGGAGAAAGAGATGAGAGGCAGAGATAATTCTTTTATGTTCATTGCCAATTGCTGCTTACATTATATATAGCGCATCAATGTCCAAAATATTTCCTTGATTCTCCAAAACCCTAAAACCCTTTACACCATTTTTGTCCCTATCTCAAACGGTTATATGTAGTCTGCTAAAGCTGTTGGCCTTCTATGGTTACGACGCGACTTGGTGGTGATCGTGTTGGTCCCCTGTATGTCCCCTGCGTGATCTTCTTTGTTGTTTGGAGCTGCTGATCTGGCAGTGGCATTTTGTGCGTGATTCTCCTTGCTTTGCTCATCTAGTTCATAAACCGTATCATTGTCCTGGTCTTCTGAAAGAATCTTGTCCTCAAGGTTCAGGTGAGGATATAGTCGTTTTAACACCCTGATGTCTTCCCATGAAGCTTCCTCTAGTGCCAATCCCTCCCATTGCACTAAGGCTTGAGTGAGGGGAACCCTATTGCGATGAAGACGATAGGGGAAGAGAGAAATAAAAAATGGGCGTGTAATAGCTACCAAAGAGCTCCAGTGAGCCGGGGTGATATCAAGGGAGAGAGAAGGAAAATCAACAATTCACCAAAGTGGTCTATCTTCAGGTGATGGGGGTGATTTAGATATAATAGGGGAGATGAAATCATAGAAGAGGAAAGGGATAGGTTGCAAAGCAGGGGAGAGGATTAGGCTCATACAATCGAGACTAACTGACTTTCTAGAGAGAAATGCCAGAATTCTAAGAAAAAACATTAGGAGCGTCAAGTCACCTCTTCTGTGAGTTCGATGCCTTGAGAATCAGAACCTTTTGTATGCATACTCATAGGTCATCTGGTTTTAAGACACTGCTGGCCAAAAGTGGCATCTGGTAGGCAATGGAAAGATCCCAGGAAGATACAAACTTCTACTTCGAAGTCATTGTAATAGGAATTTCTTTAGACCAAGAGATCACGAATGAATGAGCTGGAGGAGATACGTTGAACAAGGTGAAGGAAATCACTTGACGTGATGAAATGACTTGAGGGAAGAGTGTTAAGAGGGAGAGCTGTTTTACCAGAGGAGAAAATCACTTGTCAGCAATTCCTTTAAATCTTTCAACTCGCTGGTGTTCTCTTTCAACTCTTTCCTTTCCCACTGCAACTCCTGAATGGCAGTGATCTTAGCTAAGCTGGTGGTCCTCGCTGGTGTTCTCTTTCAACTCTTTCCTTTCCCACTGCAACTCCTGAACAGCAATGATCTTAGCTAACTGGTGTTCATTACAAAAATGGGGGCTAGTTTTAGGACGGTAAGCGGAATCTTGGGCAACATCTTTAGTTTAATACTGTACTTTGCCCCCTGGAAATGGTGGCCAAGATCTTCAAGTAACAATCTATTGAGGGATATGATCCATTCATATTCCTCGCAAGGATTTTCTCCAGCCTTTGCTGGTTTTTATACGAAATAATAGATCGTAAAAACTAGCTGAACACTACTGTTAATAGCATTGACTTAGGGTTGGAGTATACATGCTTATTCTTCTTCATTTACAATCTTACTAACGTCTATAACACGGGAACAAGAATGAAGGTAGATTGAAATATTTTTCTATATAACATAATTTATTTATTTTTACTGTAAAAGCTAACTTCTTTTCATTGCAGAAAATTATTTCTACTGCGCTTGCGGTTGAAGGTGCAATCGTTATAGCGATAGTGCTGGTCGCCATCTTTGTCATGGGCACTAATGATCAAACAAACAGGTTCATTGGAGTTGTCAATAGTATTGCAACGAACATCCTGTATGTTTCGCTAGTGAAGGCTCTGGTATAATCCTCACCTAAATGGTTTTGTTGCTTCCACTTTCAGCTTGAGCTTGATTCTCTTCTTAAGTTTCTCATTTGCAGATAAAGGCATTAAGGGAAAAAAATGCGAAAAGGATGTCTATAGCCATTGCATGCGCCATTTTCTATTTTCTCTTCCCCTGTCGTCTTCGCCGCAATGGGGTGCCCCTCACTCAAGCCTTAGTGCAATGTGTGGGATTGGCACTAGAGGAAGCTTCCTAGGAAGATGTCAGGGAGTTACAAAGACTATATCCTTAGCTGAACCCTGAGGACATGGTTTTTTCAGAAGACCAGGGCAATGATACGGTTTATGAACCAGATCAGCAAAGCAAGGAGAATCACGCCTAATGAGATCAGATCACAAAAGAGGTGACTTGACGCTCCTAATGTTTTTTCTTAGAATTATGGCTTTCCTCTCTGGAAAGTCAGTCATTCTCGATTGAGCATAATCCTCTCCCCTGCCCTGCAACCTATCCCTTTCCTCTTCCATGATTCCATCTCCCCTATTTTCTCTGAATCCCCCCCCCCATTGCCTGAGGATATATCACTTTGATGAATTGTCGATTTTCCTTCTCTCTCCCTTGATATCCCCCCGCTCACCTGGAGCTCTTTGGATAGCTATTAAACGCCCATTTTCTATTCTCTCTTCCCTTGTCGTCTTCACCGCAATGGGGTGCCCCTCACTCAAGCCTTAATGCAATCGGAGGGATTGGCACTATTCTCTCTTGTGGTCTTCTCCTTCCTTGGAATTGGGCAGGGTAAGGCATCATCGGTAGCAGGATTAGGTGGAAGCAGGGTCGTCTAAGTGGTGGGGTCGCCGAGACAAGGATTGAGCAAGGAAACATGGAACACAGAGTGATGCGGGCAGTCGTTGGCAGTTCCAAACGATAAGCAACAATGCCAATGCGAGCAGTAATTTGAGAAGGACCGAAATTGCGTCTGGCCAACTTCTCATGAAGGTGTAAAGCGACCGAAGATTGCTGATAAGGTCGCAATTTAACAAAGACCCACTCACCCACCTAGTATTGGACATCCCTGCGATGTTGGTCAGTGGAGGACTTCATATGGCCTTGGGCACGTTGGAGATTGTTGCGAAGAAGGCGTAGGAGATGATCTCGGTTCTGTAATTCGTTGTCAACAGTGGCGTTGTCAGTGGACGCTAGGAGGTATTGTGTGAGAGTTTGTCCATAGAGTGCCTGAAAGGGAGTCATGCCAGCTGACGAGTGGAATGCAAAATTATACCAAAATTCAACAAGATGCAAGTAATGGGTCCATGTGGTCGGAGCATCTGCGACATAACATCATAGGTAGAGCTCAACACTGCGGTTCAATACCTCAGTTTGGCCGTTCGACTGAGGGTGATAAGCAATGCTAAAAGCAAGCTGTGTTCCTTGGAGGCGAAAGAGTTCCTTCCATAAGTGGCTAAGGAACACTGAATCTCTATCACTAACGATGGTTCTAGGAAAACCATGTAATTTGACAATCTCCGAAATAAAGACCTCAATGACGTTGCTACTAGTGAAATTTCCAGGTAGTGAACATAAGTGTGCATACTTAGTAAAACGATTGATCAGCAGAAGTTGGAGATTTCATCTATTGGCACACCGAGCAAGAGGCGACAAATTCCTTGACGAATGTACGAAGGCCTTTCCAGTGGAAATTCACAGAGACACGCTTGTAAGTGCGAAAGAACCCGGCATGACCTCCAATTGGTGAGGCATGAAATTCATAAAGAAAAACCGCACGTAGTGGAGAAGTGGCCGGAATTGAGAGATGATGGTTGAAATAGAGAAGACCATGCCTATAAGTGTAACCTGGATGTGCAACAGGATCATTCAATAAGGCATCTCGAAGAGCACGTAACTCCGGATCAGCAGCAATTTCAGCACACAGCTGGTTAAGGAATTGCAGTGTTGGGTGAGAAATAGCAAAGAGACTTGCATCTGGTTGAGGGGCACGTGAGAGCGCGTCAGCACCAGAATTGGTTCGGCCAGGTTTATAAACAATGTCAAAAGTGAATCCCAACAACTTGGAAAGCCAGTGCTGCTGTTCAGGAGTTTGAATAACTTGCTTAGTGAGCTCCTTCAGGCTTCTATGGTCGGTGATGATGGTGAATTTGTGCCCCAAAAGGTAAGGTCGCCAGCATGAGATTGCTTGCGTGATGACATACATCTCATGAACATAAACTGAGGCTAACTACAGTTTTGGCTATAATTTGCGGCTGAAATAAGCAATTGGATGGTTGGGCTGTGATAGAATTGCCCCAATTCCTTCGCCAGAGGCGTCTGTCTCTAGAGTGAAGGGAAGCGAAAAATATGGTAACGCCAAAACAGGGGCAGTGATCAGGGTACATTGCAAGGCAAGGAATGCTGTCTGAGCTCGCTCGGTCCAAAGGAATGCGCCTTTCTTTAATAGATTAGTAAGTGGAGCAGCTATTTGGGCATACTGGCGCACGGACTTGCGGTAATAACCAGTGAGTCCCAAAAATCCACGAAGCTCCCGTATGTGCCTTGGTGGTAGCCATGCTGTGATTGTAGAAATTTTGGCAGGATCGACACTCACACCCTGTTCAGAATGCATTGGCCCAGGTAATCCATTGTACGTTGCCCGAAAGCACATTTTCCTCTGTTCGCATACAAGCGGTGCTCCAAGAGGGTTTGGAGAACTGTCCTGAGATGATACAAATGTGAATTGCGATCAGTGCTATAAACAAGTACATCATCAAAAAATACCAAAACGAAACGTCGAAGGAAGGGGCGGAAGACCGAATTCATCATGCTCTGAAACGTGGAAGGGGCATTAGACAACCCAAAGGGCATTACAAGGAATTCGTAATGCTCGTCGTGTGTCCGAAATGCTGTTTTGTGAACATCTTCTTCTCAAATCAGGATTTGGTGGTACCTAGATCGCAGATCCAGCTTGGAAAAGTAGGAAGCCCCTTTCAATTCATCAAGCAGTTCTTCCACCGTAGGGATTGGAAACCTATCTCGAACCGTGATCGCATGCAACGCTCTATAGTCCACGCAGAATCGTCAAGTCCCATTTTTCTTTTTCACCAAGAGCACCGTTGAGGAAAAGGGAGAAGTGCTCGAACGGATGATTCCAGCAGTGAGCATCTCTTTCACCATCCTTTCTATTTCACCATCCTTTCTCTCAACTGATCAACGAACTGCTATTGCTGCTCTATTTTCCTCCAACTATGTCAGATTGTAATTACGAGTGCTTGTGGCTGTTGCGAAGGTTGGGGAACATTATTTCTCTGGTTTCTTTCTACAGCCTCTACAATGGGAAGCGATTTTTCTCTCTGGTTTTCTTCTCTTATTTCGCTTAAAGACCGAAAAGCATGCAGAAAGGAGTAAATAAAATGAAGATATAAACCCTAATTCTCACTTCTCCTACGTTGTCTTTGTAAACGATTTACCGTTTCTCTGGATTCAGGTAGCTGTTCCATATCGTTTCCAACGTATTTTTTATCCTAAAATATTTTGCCCTAACCTGAAATTCAACGAAATGGAGATGAGAGCCTGCAATTAATTATTCAATATAAATTCTTCTTATGATATTATCCTTGATGGGATTTAGAGCTATGATTTCAGATTCATCTGTTTTTGATGGCTATAAACTATTGATCATTTCTACTTCTTTTGAATTCTGAATTTGATATTCGAGGTCGTTGTTCCAGATATATTTTCTGTGTGTGATTGTACCTATTTACATGTTCACTCTAATATAATGTTTTTCCTACTTGCTAGAACTTTTTAACTTGCTTAATTCTCTCCCCTTTCATTAAGACCCATTTATAGGTTCTCTAATTCAGTGGTTTCTCTTGAACTTTAAAATTTTCCAACTTACCTGGATGCATCTGGATCGCCAAGGCCTTCAACTATAGATAGCATTTTCATATATGCATTTTATTTCTTTGAATTAGTAAATTATATTTCTTTGTTATTTGAATTGAAAAAATTAAAACTTTGATGATCAAGTAGATTTTATTCCCACTTGGAGGAGTGTGATAATTGCTAAATATTGGTTCTTTAGACTTTGCATTGCTGATCCAGAATATGGATCAACTGTGTGTTTGTTTTCTGGTAAAGGTGGAATATAGATTTATAGTTTTATGAGACAAATATTGAAATTTGGAACTTCAATTATTGAAAAAAATATTTATTGCATCTGGATTAATTAATGAAATTGCTATATCAATCTTCACTCTTTCGTTTGATCCAATGTCTTGGAGTTTGGAAGAAGCCATTGGTTTCAAATTTGATATTGGGAGAAGCAAGGATCTGTCCAAGATGTTAGAACTTACAAAGGAGGTGGCAAAATATAACAAATTTTGTTGTTGTTGGATATTGTTAAAACGGAAATGTCCGTGCACAAACAACATACCCCTCCCATGATAAGAAATGCCCCCTTGAATAGACACGTATCCATTCACAAACAACATATCCCTCACCTAATCAGAATAAAGCACTCCCCCAAGCAACATACCCCCTCCCTGAATAGACATGTACCCGTTCACAAACAATGTACCCCTCCCCTGATCAGAACAAAGCATTTCTCCAAGCAACGTACCCCTCGCCATGGAACTATGCAAATATTCTTTTTTATGAAACTGTTTTGAATTTTAATATAAAAACAAAAGGATAATAAATATGAAAAAGTGCGACTACTTGTAGTAAAACTTGTATCTATTGCTAATTTACAGCAACTTTAAACCGCGGGTAGTCCCATCTATTGGGTTTCCATTATTTCATATTCTTAAATCTTGTTCTTAATTTAGCGTTGGGGTCGATGTGGTCAAGTTGTTTTCTTGGAAAATAAAAGGGTTGACAACATAATGCATCATCGATTGATAAAGAGGGAGTTCCAAAAAGAGAAAGAGGAAAACCAACTGAAAAGAAAGCCACTATCTCAATTTATACAATTACAGCTATTTCAATTAGTTTGAAGGGCTTTCATTGGTTGATAATTGATATGTGTAATTTGGTGAGTTCCTCCCATATGCTATACTTCAAAGTATGCCATTTTCAAAATCATACTGTTAATATCCTATAAAAAAGAATTGCGAAATATTTCCTGTTTTGTTACATATTTGGTATTATACACCAACGTAAGTGAATTAACATATTTTTCTTAGTCAAATTGAAATGATGTCTTTTGCCAAGAAGCTCACATTTCTAAACAAACTAGAACCTTCATTGAACCTTTTGACAGATGAAAAGCCCCCTCTCCCCCAAAAGAAAATGAATAAATAAAGAAACTCATTAATTAAGTTAGAATTATCTTAATGTAAATTAATTATCTCATATTCTCCTGTAAACAAGAATTTCTTTCAGAAAATGAAAACATAGTAGAATTAAAGATTATTTGAGCCAAACCGTGCATTACCATTAAAAAACAATATTCGATAATCTTCAACATAATCAAAATCTAACTAAAAAGCCCACGTGCAACTGCACGTGCGTATTTACTAGTTAAAGTTAAAAATCAATCTATAAATTTTCCATAAACTAAATAGAAGAAGGGGTAGAAAAAGAAATTGAATCAAAGTGTTTTTCTTAGAATCCTCACCATTATCTCCAATTGCTTGACTTGGCAACTCTTTCCTCTTGTGAATTAAGTCTACAACAGCTATGACCTTAGCTTTTGTTTGGTTTTCATTATTGGGTTCTCATAATATTCAAGCTCACCCTATCTCACGTCCAAATGACACTAATATATCTATTGCTGCTATCCACAAGTATGCGTCAGCTTATGAGATTGATAAATGTGTGTTACAGAATCGATCATGGGTTACAGATTTATAAGTATGCCATACTACTATTTGTGGTTTAAAAGTGTCAAGAGAGCACATTGTTCTCCTTAACCGACAAAACGGTGAATGAGATTCGAGGAAAAGACGGATTGAGTTTGATGAATGTAATACATCTAAGGACCCATTTTAGGCCTTTCTATTTAACAAATCTGAATTAAGACCCATTTTTATTATCAATGACATGTTTATTTTGTTTCCTAGTTAGGGATTATATGGCTTTTTTGTTCTATTTTCTCTTTTTGTGTAAATTGATGTTAACAAGACAAGAATGCACTTCAGAAGACAGTGGACTCAAATTTCTACCAAAACACCTGAATAAAAGACAAAAAAACAACATGCTAATTGTTTTTTGCGTAAGGATTACATCATCTAGTACCTTCAGTTGCTAAAAAAGATAAAAACAGTGGGGTGAGAGAGGCTCGAACTCTCGACCTCAGGATTACTCAGACAGCTATGAGACCTACGCGCTAGCCAACTGCGCCACCACCCCACATGTGATTCGTCTACTACAAAATATTGTAATTTATTTTCACTTTGCTTTCTACCCCGAAACTGGTAAATAGTGTTGCAAAGCTCAGACTCTAAAGCTTAAAGTGAGGTATTAAAAAGAGATTATAATAATCCTATTAATTTCATTTTTTCACCCCTAGGGAAAAACGAAAAAGAAAAGGAGAATACTTCAGTGGTTGCTTAACATGGATTGACATGCTAAGATTATTGGTATTCATATCAATGGTCATATCTATTTTCGGCCGAAGAGAGAAAGTGGGTAGTACCTATTAGAGGTGATCTAGAGGAATTATTAATTTGTTTTTCTCTTTTCTAAATCCTAAAGAAGGGTTTTTAGGCCTCTTTTTGAAACTTAGGTTTACCGGGCCGTTTTCTTAGGAGTAGTTTTACATATAATTTAAACATAAGGCAGAGTTTCACGAACCTTTGACCTCAAAACTATGAGACATCGATCTTACCACGGTAATCTTCAGTAATCTTGAGGAGATTTGAACACTATCCTCATATCCATACTAATAGAAGAGAAAAATCACATAAAAGTTTTGGTTGATATTTCTCTGTGAAAAGTGACCTCCCTTCTCCACCTAGGAAAGAGGTAAAACTCATGTTTGTGCATATACAAACATTTACTCTTTGTCTTGGGAAGTGGAGGATACGTCTCAATTGGATTTGGTGTATACAATCTCCAGTGCTGCTTTGTAAGTGGCAAGGAAGGCAGAAACACTTTTCTTTTTAATGGAATCTGACCTTCACTTTCTCATTCTATGTTGCTACCGCCAAAATGTTATTGTACTCTCCCAAGAATTTTGAACAACACAATAGAGACTAGGATTTGTTGTAAATATGTTTAAAACTTTATATAAA
Organism: Hakea prostrata; assembly: GCF_041222555.1. Classification (NCBI taxonomy): domain Eukaryota; kingdom Viridiplantae; phylum Streptophyta; class Magnoliopsida; order Proteales; family Proteaceae; genus Hakea; species Hakea prostrata. Next base: position 35,226,025 of record NC_142607.1, read on the forward strand.
TATTTTATTTATTTTAATTGTGTCTTTTATCCATGGTTTTATTTAGTCCCACATCGGGTGGAGACGATCTGTTTATATGGTTTTTATATAGTAAGAACCCAGGTATTATTAATTTACTTGATACCCTATAGTGACCCTGCCATTTCGTGCTCATTCTTGACACACAGAATTCCTCCTCCTCTTTCTCTCTCTCTCTCTCCCCTGTTATTCTGTTAGCAGTGAACATAACCTGATTATACCTTGAGTAAACCTTTTTGGGGTGCAACCTTACAGGTTTGGGCTGACTGATCTTGGGGTGAAGACACTTTTAGAACCCGTATTGCACAATTCGGGGTGTCTAAATAGACTGATCTTGGGGTGAAGACACTTTTAGAACCCGTATTGCACAATTCGGGGTGTCTAAATATCTTAAAGAAAGTACTTCAGGTACGTTTCAGCTCTAAAGAAGTACTGTGATTACAACAACAGTTCTGGTGTGCGTGCAGATCCCTCAGACATCAACAACAGGATTTGTTGGGTTTTGTGGGCTTAACTAACACTGGTCCCTTTATCTAGGCTCATATTCATTCAGGGGTATTATTGACCTTTACTATTGTGGGAGTGGTTAAAGGTTAGGGTTTTATATTATAAATAACTCCTTGGGTCCCCGTAGCCGTCACACACAATATTTGGGTTTGAGATTGTTTCCACAAACACTCAAAGAAGGATCCCAAAAGGTGAAAGGCTACGGAAGATTCAAGGAGAGTCAAGAAGGCAGATCTACAACAAAACACTTGAGGTATTTATTCATCTAAGCTTCCGCAATTGTATTCACAACATGCTTTAATTATTATAGGAACCATATAGATCCTGGAGGATCCAACAATTGGCATCAGAGCCACTTTTCTATAATAATTTAATTTTATGAATTATTGATTTCTACTGTGTAATTAACTTGTAATTAACTGGGTGTTCTGTTGATTTAATTTTAAATTGGATCCAATGGGATCTAGGGTTAATTGAAACCTAGATCATTTGTTAATTTTATTATTATTATTATTATTGGGATCCAATGAGAGGATCCAAGCCTAGTTGAGTTATTTGAATTACAAAGAGCGATTAAGAGCGATTTTCTTCTAGCCGATTGATCTATATTTAATGTAGTAACTTAAAGAGCTGGATCTATTGTTTCCGATTTGATAGGCTTGATTAAAGAGCTCGTGGTTTTCATCATCTATATTCGATTATATGGAAATCGTAGACGTTTTGAAGGGGACCTTTACCGTGGATGGTTTTTGCTGTTGCTAATTCATTGCTTAAGTTTTTTGTTTTTTCACGAAGCTGGGCCCGTGTTACTATTAACATGAATGACATTTGTACTACAGATTTCAATTTAAGTAATGAGTATCTATGATGGAATATCCTGCCTATTATATTCTTTCTCGATTTGGTTGTGAAATTGTATACACTACCTCGTGCTGCTGGGGTTGTAAATGCAACAATTCACCTTGGGGTGGAAAGAAAAACGTCTTGTACTTGTGGGGAAACTGCTAATTTTGGTATTAAAGAAATTTCTTCTAGAACTCCTTGACGGAACCTTATTCTGTCTTTAGTGGGTTGAGTGGTGAATTTGGTTTCCTACCCTGCAATGTTTGTTTTTCTTTTATTTTATTTTTGAGTGGGGACTGCTGCTGATCTATAACCTTGTAGCTCTGCATCACATGCATGACTGGTTTTCAGTGTTTTTCTTGTCATTTTCTTAAGAAGAATCGGTTATGGATTTTGAAGTTGAAAATGACAAAAGATAGAACTTGCATTCATGATGAAGGCTGCCGTTTGTTAGAGATTTCATATACGTACGGCTTCCTTGTTTATCAAAGTTCTGTTCTTCTTTTAGTCTCTCTCTGCTCATTGAATTTTATGGGTTTCTTCCTTTCTTTCATGAACCTTCTTCTTCGACCCATCAGACTTTCTGTTCTTGTTTGAAAAACCCATTTATAATAAGTTCAGAAACCTCAGTTCCCAGATTTTATTCCGGCCTAAAATCATCTTTTTGGGTCTGGTTTTGCGTGTTATTATTGGTTTTTCTTTTTCCCTTTCCAAAAGAATAAGAGAAAACTATGTTTTCTAGATCGTGTGCAAAGTGATTATATCCTTTTTAAGGCTCATCATAGTTTCTTGTGATTATAATGTAACCCAGATGGTGCTTGTTGAAGCTGGACTATTAAACATTATTCTAGATGGTTTTGATCATTTATGTAGTTCTCAATATAGCAATTGTGATGAGTTTGGCCCAATGGGCCTTTGCTAAAACTATAATATTGAAGAGGAACGTATATTCCAGAGGCATGTCCAATAGATGACTGGCATGTATTTGGGGATTGAGATCATGCCAGGATAAGCTGGAATGGATCCTACCGACACTGCAGGAGACTCTTGGGTTTCCCAGTTATTCCCCAAGGATGGGAAAATCAACCAATTTGTCATATTTGGTTTCAGTGTCACAAAGTCCCAATCAGAGATTGGGAATCTTGATCCAGTAGGCTCATATCACTCTTGATTGATGCTCAAGTGGCGCTTTTGTTCCAAATCTTGTGAATTTCAAAGTATGGACTGAGTTTCGATTGATTGCGTTAAGGGTTAAGGGTTTCTTGTTTCGAATCTCTGCTTTGCTTTTTCTTCTTTCTTTCTTCCTTTTATTTATTGGACTCGTGAAGAGGAGTAATGGTTACAAAGAAACCGATGAACTGGAGGAGAGTTGCGAAACAAACTCAAGCCTTTGCAGCACATAGTTTACTACTTTGTTTCACAATTTTGCTTGTTCTCAACTTGATCATGTCGGGTATTATTCTTGGTGGTAAGTTATCTGTTCTCTCTGACTTGGTTACAATCAATGGATAGATCCGATTATCTTAATGATCACATCGAGTATTACTCGAAGCTGTTGAATTTGTAGATGTTGGAGAAGTTGATTTAATAAAAGATTACTTGCATGCAATGGGTTGTGTTTATTCTTATTATTTTATAAAATTGGATTTTGTTCCTACAATTCTAAGTAAAGAGAAATTGCACTCGAGTTCCATTTTGGTAAATTCTCATGATGAGTTCGTTTTATTATTTTGTACTTCTCGGCTTCTTTCAATTATTATTATTAATAAATAAATAAAATAAATAAATAAATAAAAAGGGGGAAATATGGGACTGCCCCATAGTATTATTTGGGTTTTTGGGGGATTATTGGAGGATTTTAGGGCCTCGTTAGGATTGTACTGAGGTTGAGTTATCTAATAATCTCGCCTTGGATCTGGGGGGAGAATTGTTGAGGACCTCGCTAGGCTATGCTGAAGTTGCCCAGGTCCCTCACAGATCCAGGCTCAAAGCAGGGTAGTTTCTGGATGTGAGGTGAGATTGGATGCATGATCAATGAAGGCTTCTTGAATTCCAAATGTTGTCAAGGCGTGGAACACCCAAACTGCCTATGATGAATATGGTACATCAATGAACTTAGTCTTATTGGACCTATTGGATAAGTCCATGCTCTTGTTGTTGGCAATGGGATGCCTTTTGCTGGAACACATGATGGTAATATATAGGCATGAAAATTTGATCCTCAAGTAATTACTTTCAACCAGCCGCATCACTTCATGGCCATAGTATTGGGTTGTTTGAGTAATTTGGTGGTTTTTTTTGTGACTTTAAAGTGGAGATAAAATTAATTAGTGTTTTTGGATTGAATTTGATAATATCCTGCACTTTCTGAAAATTTGGAATAAATCATGGGCTTAGACAGACTCAAAGTGCACTTGTTTGAACTGTGATTGCTCAAATTGATTTGGATTCCCTTCAATTATATATTCTCTTCTTTTGGGACGATATTTGACAATTTGATTTATTATGTAGTCTGAGCACATGGAATCCATTTCAATGTTTGATATGCATTGGTTTTTGTGTGTTTTCTCATTGGCTTATTTCATCCAGTGTTAGCCATGCTCTTTGTACATAAGTTCGGAAAGATTGCAAACCGAGGGATTGATTTTCATCTTGAATTGATACAGATTTAGTCCGTTATTCGGTTCCCAGGCATCCCATTTGTTTGAACTAATTATTTTCTTGTATGATCAGTTTTAGCATGGCATGATTTACAAATCTATTGGTTGAAATACTGGTGCATATAGCTAATACATGGTAAAAGAATATTAGTGGTTTTTGTTATGAGACTTAATGTATGCCCGAGCCATGTTGCCTGTCTATCCAACATAAGAATGCCCAGATAAGTGACTGAAAATACAAGAAAGAATATTTGGTACATGCTTGGGTCATGTATTAGATGGGCTATGGAATTTGCATGTGGCTTAACAAAAGCATCCCTGGAGGGGATGTGAGCCATTAGGTAAGGTGTGGTGGATACACAGAGACTGGTAATTGCAGAGAGACATCATCAACGATTTTCTTCAAGGTGGTTTGCAGAATTCAAGCCAAGGTGGAGATTGTTAGGTGTGGGTGTCTTGTATTCTGTGGGTCCATGTAATTATGATTTTGGTTGTATTTGTAATTGAAACAGGATTTGGGTCAATTACTAGTACTGGGGTAAAACTGTAATTACATTGGGATTAGGGTTTTAGATTTCCCTATAAATAGTCTCTGTGGGATAACCTATAGGTATCTATCTCTGTAGGAGATTGGGGAATCAATCCCTGTAAGGGATTGAGAAACACATCCTGAGGATAAGGATGGGGGGCAAGCAAAGGGTGGCACTTTGTGTGTGTGAGAGTGGTGTAAGGTTTCCTGGAAATAGTGAAACTCATTTTCTCTCTGGGGGACGTAGGCATGGTTTTGCCGAACCACGTTAAATCCCTTGTGTGCTTTACTTGTGTTCTTCTCTGTTCGTAATTGTGCATCCATTATCCCTAACAAGTATCAAAGGGCAAAAGGGGGTAAAGAGGTGTCATGGCTACTTAATGGTTGGATTGGCTAAAAGTACCAAATTTCAACCCATGAAATATCACCACAGATTAAAATAGAATTGGGTGAGCATGCACGTTTTCTTTAAGGTACCATTGCATTAGAACTTGAATTAGTTTGATTAATCCGATCAATTATTTTATAATTTGAATTAAATATTTATTTTAGTTTTCTATTTATGGTAATGGTGAAAAATTATAGTTTTATCAATAATTGATAACTGAGGTTGTATACGTGTTAATATATTGTGCGGATTTTTGTTTTTTGACTACAAATTTTTATGGAGATAATAAGAGGAGAAGTGTAATCCACCAAAGTGGCATCACTCCACTTTCCTATTGTCTGTTATAGTAGTCAAAGTTTGGTGACATTTGCTTAAATGTGATATCATCTATATAATAATAGTATATGCACATGAGTGGGAGTGAATAATAATTTAAGGTATTTTATTTACCCAAAGGTAAGAGATTTTCAAGGATTATTGTTGCACTCATTTTTAATGTCGATTAATATATTTGTTTTGTGCCAAAGAAATATTTCTGTAAAATATTTTTTCTTTTAAAAGTTTCTAGAATATGGAAACAATTTACATTGGATGTGCATAGTTGTTTTCTCATTGAAAGAATCCCATTATAAATTACTGCAAATAGGATTACATAATGTTATGATAGAATTATGTGGAACCCACCAAAGTGGTAAAATATAATTTTATTATAATATTATGTGATCCAAGGTATATTACTGCAGAAAATTGATGGTGTTCACCCAAAGGTGCCATCATCAAAGTATGTTTATGCATATGTTTTTAAAGGAATATGATGACTTAAAAGTACCATTAACCCAAAGGTGTTGGCACTTTCAAAGTCATATATCCCGCGGTAGTTGCAAATTGTAAGGGGACTAGTGCATTCTCAACCCAAAGGTTGAAATGTAGTAACAGTCGGTAACTCTTACCAGCATGATGGTAATTTTTCCTTCTTTGGTAATATATATTTTTTGTCATTATTATTAAATGAATGCCTAAAATTGACTTTGATAAGTTATATATGTCATTTAAAGTACCATCAAAATGTCTTCCACTTACTAAGGCACTTTCAGTGGGAGTTGTTAAAAATCATGTTTCAAGTATGGATGTCTTATAATATTTTGATACTTTCATTTAGTGGGAGTTGTTGTTTATTTTTATTCAACATTCTTTGACTTCACTATGAAATTTATTCATTAATAAGATGATTATTTCGTTTTCATCTTGTGTTAATGATTAAAGTAAATAATGTAGATTTATATTTGCTACATTTGATGTTCTAATGACAATGGCGGTATTTAGCCAAGGTTTTAATGACAATGGCGGTATTTAGCCAAAGTTCTGATTTATGACGGTATTTAGTCAAGGTTCAGGTTTATGGCGGTATTTAGCCTAAATTCTGGTCAGGTTTTGATTTATGGCGGTATTTAGCCTAAATTCTGGTCAGGTTTTGATTTATGGCGGTATTTAGCCTAAATCTTGGTTAACAATTTTGCCAATAGGCGGTTATGCCAATGGGCGGTTTTGCCAATGGGCGATTATGCCAATGGGCGGTTTTGCCATAGGCGGTTATGCCAATGGGCGGTTTTACTAAAGTCAGATATTAATGTTAGATCGATCAATGGCGGTTTGCCAAATTATAATATCTGAGTATTCTACCTATGAGGTAATTCAAGGTAGGCGGATCATTGATCAGGAAAGGACCCACAAGAGGGAATGCTTTTGTGATCACATAAGGTTTTGCATTCTTTACCTCTTGTATGCACCCCAAGGATTCATATCAGCGAGTTGTTAATGACTGTAATGGCAGATAGTTGTGTTCCGTATATTGAGGAGCATCTCCTACTATTGTTCACATTAATTGTTTGTTGGTTGAATCAGGTTTTCTGAGTGATGAAGGATTATGGGCATTATGGCCGAATACTTAGGTAAAAGTACTTGTGTTAGTATAGCCCAAGTGGGAGATTGTTGGGTTTTGTGGGCTTAACTAACACTGGTCCCTTTATCTAGGCTCATATTCATTCAGGGGTATTGACCTTTACTATTGTGGTTAAAGGTTAGGGTTTTATATTATAAATAACTCCTTGGGTCCCCGTAGCCGTCACACGCAATATTTGGGTTTGAGATTGTTTCCACAAACACTCAAAGAAGGATCCCAAAAGGTGAAAGGCTACGGAAGATTCAAGGAGAGTCAAGAAGGCAGATCTACAACAAAACACTAGAGGTATTTATTCATCTAAGCTTCCGCAATTGTATTCACAACATGCTTTAATTATTATAGGAACCATATAGATCCTGGAGGATCCAACAGATTCATTAAAAAAATAAAAAAAATAAAAAAAAAAAATTTCGTTGGCCCCCCCCCCCCCCCGCGGTTCAAAACCCCCACAGGGGCGTCTTGTTTTTGTGGTTCCCCCCTTTTTTTTTTTTTTTTTTTTTTGTGGTTTTGTTGTGTTTTTGTTTCTTTACTTTTTTTACAATTTTTTATTTTTTTAACCTTTAATTATTTTGATTTATTTATTTGTCTTTCTTTCTGTTTTTTTTTTTTTTTTTTAATTAAAATAAAAAAAAAAAAAAAAAAAAAAAATATAATATTATTTAGTTAAAAAAAATAAAAATTAAAATAGAAGGAGTGAGGTAGAGAAAAAAAGGGGGGGGGGGTAAGGCAGGCCCATTGATTATTTAATTAAAAATATTATATATGTATATATACTATATATGATATTAATAAAGTTTACAACATAATATATAGAGATATATTATACACATATGTATCTATTATTATAATTTATAATGTTAAATGTGGTGAGTAAGAATGACAAAAGGGGAGGAGGTGACACCTATACAGCCATGCAGGTAACATGGGGAAGGAAGAGGGGGGAAAAAAAAGAAAAGAAAAGGAAAAAAGAAACAGTGAGATGTCATTCATCATACAACTAGCTTCTTATTTTACGCAGTGCACTTTCATACATATTCCCAGAGAGGCGAACTTTGTGGCAGACACACTGGCAAAAAATGCTACGATATCCCAGGACAGTTGTGTATATCTACATTTCCCACCCCCCTTTTTATCTTGGGTCCTTCTTTTTGACTCCCTTATGTGTAAAATTCCTAGAGGATTTCTGTTGAATCAGTAAAGTATCTTTCTTACCAAAAAAAAAAAAAAAAAAGTGAGATGTCATTGTTTGGTTAGATAAAGTAAAGTGCATTAATAATAAAGAATAATTTTATATTTTCAACTATAAAAGAGGGTGGGGGTTGTTTGCTAAATGGCCGTTTTCAAAGAGAAGAGAGATAAAAGAAAGAGAGAAGAGATAGAAGGAGAAAACAAAGAGAGAGAAGAGAGAGAAGAGAGAGAAGAGAGAAGGAGAAAACGAAGAGAGAGAGAAGGAAAGCCTCGTTTGATTCTTTGAATATTCTGAAAGAATGAAAAATTCATTCGATTTTAAAAAAAAAATTTGATAAAGAAAGATAAAATTTATATGTCATGGGCCCCACAGGGCCCTGGAGTGATAATTCTCTCATAACAGAGAGCTGATCCAGACTTCGCAAGGGGAGGGGGGATCAAAGTGAGGTTTAGATGGGTTGGCCAATTTGTGGGCTCTTTTTGGCAAATTGATGGGTTTAGATGGGTAATTCCCATGGCCAAAATGTAAACAATAAATAGTAAAACATAACCCAACGTAGTGCTGGGATGGGCTTAGCTTGAGGCCTTAAAAAAAATCCATCCATAGCCTTATTTTACTTGGAGTGGGCTTAGGCCCATAGAGACAAACAAGCTTGCTTCCTCTACCTTCAAGGGTAAAAAAAAAAAGGGGTTAACATTCCTACCAAAAAAAGTAAAGGGTAACATTATTTTCAAGAAACTATTTTTTGGCAAATTTCAGTGAAATATCGCCGAAATTCGATGGTTTCGCCCCCCCTTATATCTCGGCGATATAAGGGGGTTCCATGGGATTTTTTGGGGTTGTATCATTTAAATTATCGGATTTTCTCTCTCCTAACCCAAGCCATTCAGAGCTTCTCTCTCCTAGTTCTAGGTGTTTTGGCCATATTTTCGTCTGATCTTCGACATAAAACCGCAGTACTCACTTCATTCTTGACGGGTATAGCATTATTCGCGACGATCAAGCAAGATTTTACACAGATCTGGGTGTTTTTCATCTAAGAGGTAAACTGTTCTTCACTAATTTTTTTTTTTTAAATGCATACCATAATGTTGTTAGATGTGTACGAAATTAATATATGTTGAATATAGTAGGCTGATCTACAAACTCAAGGAGTTGAAATTTTTTTTCGTAATTAATTAATTTATTTATTTTCGGGTGTTAAATTTATATTTTTCTACATTTTAAATGCTTGCTTTTTGCATGCTATTTGTGTTGTATCGTAATTGAAAAAATATATGTGGATCTCCATGGGTCAATCTACGAACTCACAGAGTCGGAATATTTTTCGACCCAATAAATAATTATTTGATTTTTTGAAATTTATTAAAATATGCATATAAAATATAATAATTATGGAAAAAGAGAGAAAATTAGGAATAAATAAGGAAAATGATTTTGAAAATTATAGAATACCTATATAATTATTTTCAAGTGCTTCTTGTATGGTTTCATTGTAGGTTTTGATATGGTAGCCTTTTCTTTTGTCGAAAAAAATTTAAATATTGTTTAAAATATTATATTGGTATTGTTTGATTGTTTATGAAATCATTATATTGGTATTCTTGGGAGAAGGAATGTGACCCAGTCATGCCAGACACACAGCCCTTGCACCCTGACACAGGGTCGCACAAAATGACCACTGAGCCTTGATCATTTCCAGAGCCCCAGATTGATGCAGCTATGATTTCTCACAACCCTGTGGTTTGAGTCAAGGTGCAGAAGCAGTTTACACTGCACAACTAGACCTGTATTTTTCAAAAGATGGTGCTTATACATAAGCATCTACTACCCAACAATGGTGAATACTCTAGTTTTTGATATTTCTCTGTGATTTTGGATTTCTATCAGGTATTCATTGTAGATTGTTTTAATGGCTGGATAACCGATTTAGATGACATGATTGTCCTTGAACGAAAACCGGTAGCACAGGTGCTCTTGCACAAGTTTCAAGAAGTAAGTCTTGACCTTCAATTAAACATAAATAATTCATAAAAACATTTCAGGTGAAACTTTTCACATTTTCAATGGTCAAATGGCATACAGATCCTAATTTAGCATCCTGAAACAATGGAACCTTTAGATTGTTAAAAAGAGAATCAAATTGTTTGTTCAGTTCCCTGCTGCAGTGTATGGTATACTTGGCTGTATGATTTTTGAAGAAACCCTATACTACACATAATTTAATACCTTGACATACAAAATTAATGAAAACAACTAAAATATGCAATTGCAATTTGCAAAAATAAATGTTAATACTTCTAATTATCAATTGTTACAAGTACAGCATACACATATCCATTAAATATTTAACATCGATTTTTAAAGTTTAAATCATGTTAACCCGTAATGCAGGTCAGGCACCAAATTTGGCGTCTTTTCATAGGAATTCGCCTATGGGTTGGTTTCATGGGCTATGAGCCTTTGGCCTTGTGTCTACATTTTAATTGGCTAACTAGTTGGACCTAAAGCATGGGAACATAAGTTGAGTTCGAAAATGGATAGTTAATTAATTTACTTTTATTTTGAATTAGTTTATAGAGTTATAGTTGAGCTGGGTTATCTCTTCAATTAGAAGTTAGTTAGGAATCCTAGTTTGTTTTAAAGTTAGTTAGGCAATTCCTTAAAGCTGTTGTAAGCAGGATCTAAAATCTCGTTTTGTCTCGACCCCACCGAGATGTTGAGATTTTGGTCAAAATCTTGTTGAAACCTGGTACAAAATCTGCCAGGTTTTGGTGGCTCTTATGCATTTTTGGGTTCTGGTTCTTCTTGGATATCCTATTTCAAGGCCCATATATACATATCTATGGTTAGCTTGACTAAAAAAAACAACCATAGTGGTCTTTTGGAATCACACTCATGCTTGTTGTGTTCAGTCAAACAAATATAAAAATATATATATATATATATATATATATATATATATATATATATATATATATATATATATATATATATATATATATATATATATATATATATATATATATTATATATATATATATATATATATATATATATATATATATATATTTAGATATCTAAACATGCTTGAAGTATAAATTGGCATAAATGATTGGGCAATTTCAATTGATAATGAAGTGAAATATTAAACCTATATTAAAATATTAACTTAACTACCAACGTACGCACATATATCATCAATATCAAATATTAAAAACAATTGTGCAAACTATGTGAGAATAAGAGTTTACATGACAACTTCAATTTATAGGAAATACAAAACCAGAGAAATTCCCCTTGAGTGTTGACTAATGTAAGCTACTATATTGGCCTTGCTCAATCCCACTAAGTCAGTCAGACTCGATTTGGACTGCAATCTGATTGTGACAAATTGGAATCCCACGTCATAGTCTCATTGACTCCAAGAAGAATATTATATAATTTGACACTACAAACATGGATGTCACATTATTGACATACTAAAGGTAACCCATCCTAGGATGAGTCACCAAATTGTGATGTACTGGCACAAAAAATCATTGATCCACCATCATACAAAACATATGGTGCCACCGGGAACATGTATGGGGACGGTGGCTGGTGTTCAAGGTAGGAGAATATCTCATCAATAAAACAAGGATCCAATATCGCCATACAATTAATGGATTCATAGTCAAACACTGGAATACAATGGAGCAGGCAAATGCTGCCCATCCCAATCAACTGACCATGTGGGTTGAAATATGATCCACTGTGCTCTGAGGGTGATATTGATGAACTATCATCATTGATAAAAGATGGAAATGCCAATACCCACTCGATTTGGAGTCCCTCTCGCCAATACTCAGTCCACTAATAGAGCTAGGTAATGTATCAATTACCATCATATTAGTCTTTCTACCAAGCTAGTACCCATAGGACTTCTCAAATAGATTAGCCAATGGTGTTCAACATATATCTATTTCATTGCTATACAATACATCTATCTTATATTTCTTTTACATTTTTCATGTAAGAAAATAGTAAAAAAAATACATATTGTAACAAAGAATTCCGACGTTGTGGGTTCATACATTGGCCCATGGTGTTCATCATATTAGTTTCATCACTATTAAATAATTTTTGTACATATATATTCCAAAATAATTGCATAGAGAAAAATGGGTTACCTCAAACTAAAGAAAACACTTCAATCCTAGTGTTTGGAGCTTCAATCCACTGCTTCCACATTTTTGTTGGTGTTGATTTGAAGAAGATTTTGCTCAAAATGGAAAAAAAAAAAAATCCCTCTCTCATGGGGTTATCTGTTGGAAATACCTCTCGGTTGAAATCTTGGTCAAAACCATCGAGATGTCGATGAAAGCTGGTATTTATATATCTTTTTACTAGGAAACCCTCAAAATACCGAAATCTCAAGAAAAGGACCGAAATTTCAAAGAATTTGAATCGAAATTTTGGTCAAATTGGTTTCAACCTCTAATATCGTCTCGGGGCAAGGCGGTCGAGAGACTCGAGATATCCAAAAATTTCATATCACCAAGATTTTGCAAGATTCATTCTAGGGTTGTATGGTAGACATTTGTTTTAATTTCTTTTTCCAAGTCTAATTCATGTCTTAACCCTAATAGGACTTCTATTGTTTCTATTTATACTTTCCTGTCAACTCCTGCTAGTATTAGGATGTATTTTGTTAGTCTGCTTAATATCCCCCTTTTTTCTCATATTGCTTCTCTTTTTATGAATGCTTTCTTGATGAATATACGAGATCAGATTATTAGTAATTTTGCATTTGCAACTTGGTTGCTGCCTCTTTCCTTTGTATGGAAACCTACTGGTTGTATAAAAAATCAGGTTTCTCTGGTTGTTCAAAACTTCAATGTCCAGGAGGATCATGGTTGCTAGGTCTTTGAAGTCCTAAATCCTTTTGTAGATGTATACTGCCATATTGAGAATTGGTTGTGGCAAACTTTTCACTTGGGAAATGGGTTACGTGGTGATTCTAATTGATATTGTGGAAGAGTGTTTTGTTGATCGATTGTTAGGAATAGTGTGAGATTGATATAAAGTGGAATACTATACTTGACACCTATTTTTGCTTTAATTGACACCATTGTGTTCGATAATTGTTATAGGTAATGAAATGTAGGAGGGCAGAAGGGCGATGATATGAAAGTAATTGCAATGGTTGAAATTCTATGATATGGAGATATCTTTTTTTCTTTTTAATAAATAAATATCATTACATAATTATTCATTGTGTGAATATGATTGCTCAAATTTTGTAAAATGAGTACAGTAGAATGATGGTTTATTTCCAATTTTATGTTGAATTAACTTGTTATTGAATACAGCTATGCAGCATCAATAGGAGCTAAACTGTTTGTTGCCTTTTTTACTAAATGATAGGTCGTAAAAACCAGCTGAACACTGCTGTTAATAGCATTAGCATAGGTTGGAATGTGCATACTTATTCCTCTTCATTTTGCAACTTACTGAGGTCCGTAACACAAGAACGAGAATGAAGGTAGATTCAAATTTTATTTCTATATAACATAATTTTTTTTACTGTAGAAACTAACTTATTTTCTTTGCAGAAAATTATTTATATTGTGCTTGCGGTTGAAGGTGCAATCGTTATAGCGATAGTGCTGGTCGTCATCTTGGTCATTGGCATTAATGTTCAAACAAACATGTTCATTAGAGTTGTAAGTAGCATTGCAGCGAACATCATGTATTTTCCCCATCGAAGCCTCTGGTATAATCCTCACTTAAATGGTTTTGTTTCTTCTACTTTCAGTTTGAGTTTGATTCTCTTCTTAGTATCATAGCTATTTTTATAAAACATTTATGACGTGTCGGATGTATAATTGGTATCAGAGCTATTTTTAATTATATTTTGATATTTATATCGTACAATTGGTATCAGAGCTTTCTTTATAAAATATTCACGACGTGTAGGGTGTTCACCTTGCAATATTAAGATGTTAAAATTCATATAGTTTGTTTGATCATTAGTGCCTATGACCAAGATGACGATCGGTATTATCATTATAACGATCAAACCTTCAACTGCAAGCACAGTATAAACAATTTTTTTGCAATGAAAAGAAGTTAGCTTCTACAGTAGAAAAAAAAAACAAATTTTGTTATATAGAAAAAAAATTAAAATTTACCTTCATTCTCGTTCCTGTGTTACTGACGTCCTTCAGATGCAAAATGAAGAGAAAACAACAGGCAGATTCCGGACCTAAGCCAATGCTATTAACCACCGTATTCAGTTGGTTTTTACGATTTATCATTTCATATAGAAGCCAACAAAGGCTGGAGAAAATGGTTGCCAGAAATATAAAAGGATCATATCCTTCTACGAATTGTTGTTTAAAAATCTTTGCCACCATATCCAGCGGGGTGAAGTAAAGCATTAAACTAAAGATGTTGTCAATTATTCCGATTACCGTCCTAATCCCAATTTTTGTAATGAACACCACAAAGAAAACAGAACACCAAGTTGAAAGAGAACAGAACACAGCAAAGAACATGTTCAGGTAGAACACCAGGTTGAAAGAGAACAGAATACAGCAAAGAACACGTTCAGAACACAGCAAAAACACGTTCAGGCAAAACACCAGGTTGAAAGAAAATAGAACACAACAAAGAACACGAATTGAAAGAGAATAGAACACTTAGTAGTTGTAAAAGATTCATTTCAAACTCTCTTTATAGTGATTTTTAAGCAGAAGTTTGTAGCTTTCCATTACCTATGGGATGACTTGATCGTTGGATGAACAATCCTCTCCCCTGCTCCTCTGCAACCTATCTTTTTCCTCTTATGTGATTCATCCCCTATTTTCTCTGCATCGCCAGAGGATATACCATTTTGGTGAATGGTCGATTGTCATTCTCTCCTCTGGATGTGATAGTTTGCCCAGAAGAAAAAGAATAGAAACCATAGGATAAACAAAAGTGTTTGCTGGTGTTTTTTCCTCTCTGTCTTTGTTTGTAATTACAGTGGCAATGCCCTAGTCTCTGTTTGTGATTACAGTGGCGATGCCCTAGTCTCTGTTTGTGATTACAGTGGCGATGCCCTAGTCTAAAACTTAAAAAAACGATGGCCGCATGAGACGTTTTGGGCCTTTGGATTCATCGGGTATTTTCTATACTTGGGCGAAGTTCTATTAAAAGGTCAAGCCCATAGTTGACTCTTTTCATAAACACCTAAACACGTCATCTTATTTTTGTTTTATTTAAATATTATTAAAGAAATAAAAATAAAGACGAAAAATGAGATCCACACCTTCTAACGCCTAATGCCAACCCAGTATAGACTTTCAAGATTTTTTATGTTTCTATAATCCACACCTTCCTATCCGTACGAAGCCAAGCACGGTAATTAAGGTTAGGAATATCCTCCCCAACAACGTTTGGAACCAATCAATTAGGAGAAGAACACTCGCCATTAACAAAACCTAACAGATCTTGACTTTCAATTAACGAATAAATCTGCATCTCCCATATCAGAAAAGTTTTCGGATTTTAACGAATTTTGTAACGAATTGTTATAAAATTCGTTACATTCAAGGTGCAAGGATAAGGATAAAGAAAAGAAGGATTTGCAGCAGCCATGATAGAAACAAGAACAAGCTTCGCACAAAAAAAAAAAAAAAAAAAAAAAAAGAATTCCAAGTGACAAACAAAGGAGAAGTCAGCACCAAAATGGCTCTGATACCATAAAGAAACAAAACGAAGAGATAACAGAGATGAATTTTTCTTATTATCATAATGGGATGATACAATAGCTTTATACAGAGAATTAAGGACTTACATGTCATTTATACATATGACTTGTCCTTATGTGTCAACAATTATCATTTTTAACAAGACTGCTACAAGAAGAGCCATCTGAAGATTCTGGCAGTGAGTCCTTTCCACCATCTGGAGATTCTGATAGTGAGAGTTTTTATTCCGCGATTGGATCTCCAGATTTCAGTTTCATTCTGCGAATGGTCCTTCATCGCAATTGATACGTAGCATGAGTTTCCTTCATTCTTTGGGGAGCTCCCCACATGCCCTCCTTTGACCATAACAAACCAGCAACCCTCCGATGAAATCCAAGAAGTTGTCGATGATGACACCGACGGAATCCAAGAAAAAGTTAATAACATCCAGAAAGTGGGTTTTTCCATTGGAGATTTTCCCCTTTCAAGTATCATTTCGCTTGCTCTTGCGAACTTCTTAGTAGTCGCTCTTTTATTTGGTCTAATATTTATTAGTGTACATAACACTCATAAACCTAGCCCTAGCCCTAGCCCTAGCCCTTGTTGATGGACCCTTAAATTTCTAAGAAATAATGACTCTTTTCTCTTCCATGATTCCATCTCCCCTATTTTCTCTGAATCCCCCAATCGCTTAAGGATATGCCACTTTGATGAATATTTTGTTAACCATTTTAATAATCTTTGCTTAATTTTATAATAAAGATAAATAATGGTTATAAATACTTCCACTATAACATCATATTGAATAATATTCTGATACCAATGTAAAATTTTCAAATTAGAATATAAAGATAGCTCTGATACCAAGAAGAAAATCAAGCTCAAGCTGAAAGTAGAAGCAACAAAATCATTTAAGTGATGATTATACCAGAGCTTTCACTGGCGAAATATACATGATGGTCACTGCAATGCTACTGACAACTCCAATGAACATATTTGTCTGATCATTAGTGCCCATGACCAAGATGACAATCAGCATTATCGCTATAATGATTGCACCTTCAACGCAAGTACCAAGATAAATAATTTTCTGCAATGAAAAGAAGTTAGCTTCTACAGTTAAAAAAAAATTCTGTTATATTGAAAAAGATTTGAAACTACATTCATTCTCGTTCTCGTGTTACAAACGTCAGTAAGATGCAAAATGAAGAAGAATAAGCATTCACACTTCAACCCTAAGCCAATGCTATTAACAACAGTGTTCAGCATGAGTTTTCCTTCATTCTTTGGGGAGCTCCCCACATGCCATTCTTTGACCATAACGAACCAGCAACCCTCCGACGAAATCCAAGAAGTTGTCGATAATGACATCGATATAATCCAAGAAGTTGTTGTTAATAACATCTTGGAAGTAGGTTTTTCCATTGAATATTTTCCACTTTCAAGTATTATTTCGCTTGCTCTTGGTAGTCGTTCTTTTATTTGGTCTAATTTTTATTAGTGTACATAACACTCATAAGCCTAGCCTTAGCCTTAACCCTTGTTGATGGACCCTTAAATTTCTAAGAAAGAAGAACTCTCGTGGCCCTATCACACAGGAAGACAAATTCTTCATTATTGAGTAAATCACTAATACTTGGGTAATTAATTATTACAAATCTTCATACATTTTTAATATAACGCCTGATCTATTCATTTATCAACCAAGTATGCGTTTATTGTACAGTAAAGATGCTTTGATTCACTGTAACAGATGTTTCTTTTAAATTTTAGAGCTTAAGTTCTTCCAAAACACAAATTCCAAGAAACGGTTATTTTTATCAATACAAGAAACAGAGGATTAAAGAAAATGTGAAAAAGTTCAGGTCCTCTCCTCTGTTGGGTCTTGTTTCACGTTTCAGTGCTGCGCACCGAGTAACTGAATGAATTTGTTAGGATTTAATGGGACCCACCATCTGGAGATTGTGGTAGTGAGAGTTTTTATTCCATGAACGGACCACTATGGCACCATCGGGAGATTCTGAGAATTAAAAAATATATATAAATATAATATATAAACATATTTTGTTTAAGAAACAATTAAAAAAACAAAACTATATGAATTTTTACATCTTAATATTGCAAGGTGAACACCTTACACGTTGTGAATATTTTATAAAGATAGCTCTGATACCAATTATACATCCGACACGTAATGAATGTTTTATAAAAATAGCTCTGATACCAAGAAGAGAATCAAACTCAAACTGAAAGTAGAAGAAACAACACCATTTAGGTGAAGATTATACCAGAGGCTTTCATGGCAAAACATACATAATGTTTGCTGCAATGCTACTTACAACTCTAATGAACAAGTTTGTCTGAACATTAGTGCCCATGACCAAGATGACGACCAGCACTATCGCTATAACGATTGCACATTCAACCGCAAGCACAATATAAATAATTTTATGCAAAGAAAAGTAGTTAGCTCTTACAGTAAAAAAAAATTATGTTATATAGAAATAAAATTTGAATCTACCTTCATTCTCCAACCTTAGCTATTAATAGCAGTGTTTAGCTGGCTTTTACAACCTATCATTTAGTATAAAAGCCAGCAAAGGCTGGAGAAAATCGTTGCCAGGAAATATGAATAGATCGTATCCCTCAATAGATTGTTGCTTGAAGATCTTGGCATCCATTTTCAGAGGGGCAAGTACAACATTAAACTAAAGATGTTGCCCATGATTCCACTTACCATCCTAAAACTAGCCCCCATTTTTGTAATGAACACCAGCGAGGAACACCGGCTTAACTAAGATCACTGCCATTTAGGAGTTGCAGTGGGAAAGGAAAGAGTTGAAAGAGAATACCAGCGAGGAACATCAGCTTAGCTAAGATCACTGCCGTTCAGAAGTTGCAGCGGGAAAGGAAAAGTTAAAAGAGAACACCAGCGAGGAACACTAGCTTAGCTAAGATCACTGCCGTTCAGGAGTTGCAGCGGGAAAGGAAAGAGTTGAAAGAGAACACCAGCGAGTTGAAAGATTTAAAGGAATTGCTAACAAGTGATTTTCTCCTCTGGTAAGACAGCTCTCCCTCTTAACACTCTTCTCTCAAGTCATTTCATCACAAGTGATTTCCTTCAAAGAATCTCTTCCAGCTCATCCATTCATGATCTCTTGGTCTAAAGAAACTCGCTTTACAGTGACTTTGAAGCAAAAGTTTGTAGCTTCCTAAAATCTTTTCATTGCCTACCAGATGCGTTTTTGGCCAGTGGTTGTCTCAAAACCAGATGACCTGTGAGTATGCATACAAAAGGTTCTGATTTACGAGGCATCGAACTCACAAAAGAGGTGACATGATGCTCCTAATTGATCAGATCACATAAGATGTGACTTGACGCCCCTAATGTTTTTTCTTAGAATTCGGCTTTCCTCTCTTGGAAAGTTAGTTAGTCTCAATTGGATGAGCCTAATCTTCTCTCTTGCTCTACAACCTATTCCTTTCCTCTTCCATGATTCCATCTCTCCTATTTTCTTTGAATCCCCCATCGCCTGAGGATATACCACTTTGGTGAATATTTTGTTCATTATTTTAATAATCTTTGCTTAATTTTATAATAAAGATAAGTAATGGTTATAAATACTTCCACAATAACATTATATTGAATAATATTCTGATACCAATGTAAAATATTCAATTAGAATATAATAAAAATAGTTGAATAATAGTAGTAAAAATATATGAATTTTTAAATATTTAGTATTGTAAGATTAACACTCTCAAAATAATAATTGAAAAAAAGGATATATAGCAGATGAGATATGAAAAATTTCATCCTCAATGTTGTAAGATAAACATATTTTAAGAAACAATTGAAAAAAATAAAACTATATGAAAACAATCCTCTCCCTTGCTCTACAACCTATCCCTCTCCTCTTCCATGATTTCATCTCCCCTGTTTTCTCTGAATCCCCCCATCGCCTGAGGATATACCACTTTGGTGAATTGTCGATTTTCCTTGTTCTGCAATCTATCCCTTTCCTCTTCCATGATTCCATCTCCCCTGTTTTCTCTGAATCCCCCCCATCGCCTGAGGATATACCACTTTGGTGAATTGTCGATTTTCCTTCTCCCTCCCTTGATATCCCCCCGCTCAGCTGGAGCTCTTTGGTAGCTATTACACGCAATCTTTTCTAATACCTCGCCCATTTTCTATTATCTCTTCCCTTTCGTTTTCTCCTTCCTTGGAATTGCAGATTTATACAACTTTCCAGCTTCGAGGGTGGTGACCTCCAGATTAGTTAAGGAGAAAGAGATGAGAGGCAGAGATAATTCTTTTCTGTTCATTGCCAATTGCTGTTTACATTATATATAGCGCATCAACGTGCGTAATATTCCATTGATTCTCCAAAACCCTAAAACCCCTTACACCCTTTATGTCCCTATCTCAAACGGTTATATGTAATCTGCTAAAGCTGCCGGGCCTTCGTGGTTACAACGCGGCATGATGGTGATCGTGCTAGCCCCCTGTATGTCCCCTACGTGATCTTCTTTGTTGTTTGGAGCTGTTGATTTGGCAATGGCATTTTGTGCGTGATTCTCCTTGCTTTGCTGATCTGGTTCATAAACCATATCATAGATACAACGGTTTGCACAGAACAAAAAGAGTAGAATCCGGAGGATAAGCATGAGCTGTATGCTGAGAGCACTGTCTTTCACTCTTTGTCTCGTACAAAATCTCTCTCTTTTTTGCCAGTTACCTCGTTTCAATGACCGTCAAATGTGGATCTTTCTTGTGATTACAATGGCGATGCCGTAGATTTGGCAGAGTCTACAACTTAAAAACAGTTGAGGCCTTGAACGATGGGCCGCATGAGACGTTTTGGGCCTTGGACTCATCTGGTATTTTCTCTTATACTTGGGCGAAGTTCTATTGAAAGGTCAAGCCCATAGCTGACTCTTTTCATAAACACGTCATCTTATTTTTGTTTTATTTAAATTAAAAAAAAGAAAAAAAGAAAGATAAAGACGAAAAATGAGATCCACACCTTTTAACGCCTAATGCCAACCCAACATAGACTTTCAGGATTTTTTATGTTACTATAATCTCTAATTAATGCCATCCTAAGATAATCTTTCCGGATTTTTATCCACTGTAATTTTATTTGGTAAATTATCGTCGCAGTGCAAAGGAAGCACACAAGTTTTACGTGGTTTAGTTGTAATTGCATTTACAATCTATTATAATCATCAACAAATATAACATGATGATGATATTTTTACTTCTGGTGAATTGAACGAGTATAGTTATCTATATCTTAATCATGTTGCTATAAAAGGTAACATGTTGAGGTTGGTTAACGGAGAAGTGAACCTTTGATGTGGCAAAGGTTTCGTGAATACATTTGCTAGTTAGTTTATCTTTCTTAATCAATTTAGATTGTAGATATAAACTTTAATATAGACCAAAACTTAATGAATTTGTTCAACTGAAAGCTAGTAAATATGTCAGAACTAAATCCTACTAAGTCACAACTAATAGAAAAAACTATATAAGCCTTAACCACCCAAAAGGTTCGCGAATATATCTGCTAGTTAGTTTATCTTTCCTAATCAATGATTTGAATTCTAGATGAAAACTTGGATATAGACCAAAACCTAATAAATTTGTTCCGCAGAAAGCCAATATCAATGTCAAAACTATATCCTACTAAGTCACAACTAATTTTCTTTATTGGTTTGTGTTGACAAAAAACAGAGCATCGACACACATACAAAACAATATTTTTTGTGATTCCTTTGAAGGTTACATCCTTAGCTAAGTAAATGTGTTGTTTTTCTATTGAAGAAAAAGATGAACAATGTTACAACCTAGTCATTTCTCTATTGTTGTTCATGTTGATGCTCTTTTTAACCCCCCCCCCCCTCAACTTAAAAAAAAGTAAAAAAATAAAAAAATAAAAGAGTTATCCCTTGTTAAAACTTAGATATGTGAACAAGAAATTAAATTTGTGATATGAACCTGTTGTGATAAAGTATCAATGTAATCTAAGTTGGCATATTAATGAGAGTTGTTGGTTGGGCAAAATTAATGACCTTTATTGTGTCTAATTAAAGTTAAAAATCAATCATAAATTTTCCATAAACTAAATAGAAGAAGGGGTAGAAAAAGAAGTTGAATCAAAGTGTTTTTCTTAGAATCCTTACCATTATCTCCAATTGCTTGACTTGGCAACTCTTTCCTCTTGTCAATTAAGTCAATAACAACTATGACCTTAGCTTTTGTTTGGTTTTCATTCTTGGGTTCTCATAATATTCAAGCTCACCCTATCTCACATCCAAAAGACACTAATATGTCTGTTGCTATCCACAAGTATGCGTCAGCTTATGAGATTGATAAATGTGTGTTACAGAATCAATCAGGCGTTACAGATTTATAGGTAGGCCATACTACTATTTGTGGTTTAAAAGTGTTAAGAGAGCACATTGTTCTCCCTAACTGATGGAACGGTGAATGAGATTCGAGGAAAAGACGGATTGAATTTGATGAATGTATACATCTAAGGACCCATTTTAAGCCTTTCTATTTAACAAATCCGAATGATCAGGACCCATTTTTATTAAATGTTAAGCCTGAATTAATTGAAGCCAAAACGGGTGCATTAGTTTATCTGAATTTTGCTACCCTTACTTTCAATGAAGACTTAATCAATTCGAATCTCAGCTTTTAATGTGGAAGTCACAAATTTCGTGAGATTAAATGGAAAGTATTGTGCCAATAAAAATCTGTAGTTTCAAATGATTGCTTTACAAGATTATATTAACATTGAGCATCTGATTGGATTGTAGGATCACCAAACCCATTACAACCGATCGATGCCCAACAGACTAAAAGAGTGAAAGGTGATATCCTCAGCAATTTGGGTTCTGAATTGTCTAATCAAGTTGATATTCAAAGGTCAAACTGGACTCCATAGATTAGATTGTTTGTTACATACATGAAGATCACTCCTTGTTGGGTTTTTTTCGTCAAATATATGAATATGTTACGAATTGGTATCTTTTGCTATCAAGAAAACGATTGAATTAGTTAAGAAAGGGACAATGAAGAGTGCTACATTAGCTTTTAGCTCGTTTGGGTAGTAGAGATTGGAGGGTTTGGCTTCCTCTTGAATTGATTTCATGGGAAAGAAACATGATGGTTGCCTTCTTCTGATGACTTCCAAAACCTTTTCCGAGTTAGATCAATAGAGAATGAGAAGCAAAAGTTTTCGATGATACGGGAAAATGGGTTTATATAATATTGCTGCAAAGTTCTATTCGACCGAACGAACAAGCGAACCTGTAAAAAACGTGCTCGACTGGATGGATAATTGGTATGATTCTCCAAAATGTACATGTCCATTGGTGTGGGTATGTGTATTTATAGTTTTTAAAAGATGTTACCTTGATTGAGTTCAATCCGAACTCTATAATTGCTCTTTTACATTTTGGAGGAAAGATTAAACCTTATCTGCTTAAGGTAGAACTTAACTTGTTCTGTGACTATCGAGTCCGACCTGGACTCTAAGAGCAAGTTAACTATGTGGGCCTCAACTCACTTCTTCTTCTCTCTTCTTTATCGGTGAAGCCTTGGTTTATCACAAGGTGATCAAAGCATTAATTTCCAAGTAGGACCAGAATTTAAACTACATTCACAGTTAATAAGGATCGGTAGTGATGAGTGTGGATTATCTACCCTGATGGAGAGTACTTTGTGCTCTCTTAATAGCATTACAACCACAAATTATGTGGAGTCCACACAAAAAAATAATATAACTTATCATTGGGATTTTTATTTAATATAATAAGAAGAGAAATATAATCTTAACTCTAGAGTGAGCCTACCCATAACTTGAGGAGTTTATGACAGTTCAATTTTGAATATGATGCGTCCAGAAAATATTAAGCCTCTGGATCTGTGAAGATAATCTTTAAAACAAGGTTAGACGTGGCCTGACCGCTGGGGTCGGGAGGCCACCTTCGAAGCTTAAGTCAGTCTCTGAACTGATCACAATGCTCTGGCTGAATGCAAAGTCTAAAATGAATACGAATAGTTAGGAGGGTTGGGGTGGGTTGTTCGGGGGTTTTATGAGTAGGCACCTTTCTATTCAGGGGGTAGTTTGGTTAAGTAAAATACATACCACAAGATTTACAAGTTTTCCTTTTAGATAGTAGTATATTAAGTATGATAGTATGATTTTGTAAATTCTCAATTCATCCAGTGGGCTGGGCTTGTGTGGCATAACTCAATGGTGCTGGCGTAACTGCCAGATTAAAGTGGGTGTTACTTTAGCTTAAAGCTAGCGCTAAGCCCAAGCTTCTTCTTCCCAAGTGATCCGCGCTTGGACTCGGATTGAAGATTGCAAAACCAAGAATGTACACCAAACCGTCTTCTTGATGTTCTCTGAACATGTTCTAATTTATGTTTTTTGGGGAATTACTCAAGGGTTTGTTAGATTCGTATATTCTACATTTTAGCAATTTCTCTTCGCAGTTTAATTTTCAGTATTTCTGCATTCAGAACTCTACTGTGTCTCTCGGCGTTTACCGTTTTGGCGTGAAAAGAACGATATTCATCTCTCCATTCTGGAGATCAGTGATGCTCATTAGATTTCTTTCCGCGGTTGTTCGTTGTTGAAATCGGATCAATTCTGGCAGCTGAGAAGTCCGAGGATGAATTCCAAACCATCTGGTCTGTCGTTCAAGCTCGTTCTTCTTTGTGACGCCGTGACGGTAATTCAAAATCACAATTCCATTTGTTGGACCTCTTCTAGTCGTTACTTTTGTATTGAAATGCATGTTCTGTCTTGAGGTTGGCTTGCGCTTAATGCTCCTGCTTTGGGAGTATCTAGGATCGCGATTTTTATGGGCTAGGGTTTGCTTTTCTCTCATCTGTCGATCTTTGTTTCGGCTACTCGTTCACTGATATATTTGTCTCAATTCATAGATGATTGAGTCCCAAGTTGTTGTAAAGTTAACTTCTTTCATATGTTTGATTAGAATAAACTTCAAGACTGTTGAACGACCGACATAACATAACTCCAGATCGTAGTCTAGTCGAAAAAATTCCAGTGGCATTGTTGAAAATTAAATATATTAGAGTAAATTGTACTGGCACCCAAAATGGAGGGAAAAAAATCCTCTGCTGTGCACATCTCTCTGATGTGCACAGCAGTCCGGGCCCCACAGTTTGACACGTGTCAAATTCTTAATTAATGGCACAGATTAAAAAGCTGAGTTTTAAGTGAAAAATACCCATATTTATGACCCGTTTTAGCCAACCCACCCGTTTCTATGACCCGGTTCTAAGAAGTGAAAAAAACCCACTGTGAAGCTCTTTCCATCATTCACTCTCGCTCCCTTTCCTCCATCTCTCTACAAGCTAATGGTAGAATTTCTTGTTTCCCCTAACTGAATCGCTGGTGGAATGCTTAGATTAATATGATCTGCATTTTGCCTCTCTTTGTGTTTGTTACTGGTTTTGTGTGCATAAAGAGGTTTGAAAAACGATTAAGATCACTAGATCTTGACCTCCATGGATGTTTCTTGTTCTATTCTGAGTCCTGTCATTTTTATGGATTTGTTGGGTCATGTCTTGGTTGTATTTAATGGAGGTATGACAGGAATTTTTTTTGCCACATTGCAGTTTCGTTTATTAGTTTCTCTTTGAATCTTGGATTGTTTGATTGAAATTTTATTTGATTTATCTTCATCTTGGAATCCTGACTCTGTTTATATCTCTTGTTTTAACTCAGTGTTTTCTATTGGTTAAGTTTTCTCTATTTAGAATGAGGATTTTCCAATCCCAACCTTTCTGAAATCTTGTGGTTGGTGGTCTGTCTTATAATCGTAGGCAAGTGCTATGGGCATTCGGAATTCTTCTTGACTTTCTGGTGTGGCTTTATCAGATTCTTTGCTTTTCCTGCAATATGATGAGAGTTAAGGCGAGAAATTCATATTTTATATTTTTAAAGTTTAACAAGTTAGGGCGAGTTGAAAATGCCGGGAAACACATGAGTTCTTCTTGGCAAACGCTTGAGCCCTCTGATTTCAGAAGTTGCAGACTGTAGAGAGTCATTTGTCGAATTTATAAACATTAGACTGCAGGATAATGGTGTTTCATTAACTAGAAAGAGATGAAGAAAAAGGGTTTTCAAATAAAGAGGAACAATAATGAAGAAGATAGCAACAGATGAGGAAGGGACCATGAAAGAATGCAGTCAGAGGAAAGAAGATGGAGTTGGAATGGCAAACGATGAGAAATTTTCAGGATCGGTTTTCCCTTCTTTTAAAAACTGGTGGGTTGACTAAAATGGGTCATAAACCTGGGTATTTTTCATTAAAGCTTAGCTTTTTAATCTGTACCATTAATTAAGAATTTGATACGTGTCAAACTGTGGTGCCGCACTGCTGTGCACAGCAGTGAGATGTGCACAGCAGAGGATTTTTTTCCAAAATGGAGCCCTTAAACCACTGACACCTCCACTTTATGGGTTTTTTCACTGACACCCCCACTTTATGTTCAAAAAACACTTAAGTTCTATTCTGTTAGTAGGTTATTACTTGGTTAGTCATATTTTTGCAAAGACTATTATACCCTTGACAGAAATCTATTTTCATTTACCAAAAAAAAGTTAAAAAGACTAACTTTGTGCACGATTGAGAGTTCAACCGTTTCACTTCTCATTTCTCACTTTTCATTTCTCATTTCTCCCAATCGTTCGACCGTTTCACTTCTCATTTCTCACTTTTCATTTCTCATTTCTCTCAATCGTTCAACCGTTTCACTTCTCATTTCTCCCTGTGTGCACGTTGAAGGTTTTCTCCCTCCATTCAACCATTTTCTTCCTCCATTTAACCATTTTCTCCTTGCATACATTAATCGGGAGTTTAGGGTTATTTCTCTCTGTAAATGTGTTCTGTTTTCAGGTTTATAGTCGTTATCTTCTTTGGTACTCCGTCCTGTATATGCAAATCATAATTGTTATTGTAGGCTGATGATTGGATTTGTTGAGGGATTTCAGATTCTTGACAGTTTTAACCTTAACATGGAGAGAGCTCTATGAATCATGTCTTGCCTCTGCGGGAAGCTTGTAAGCAGTTCTGTTACTATCTTGCATCATTAATAGAAAAGATGGGACAAAAAGAATACCCTGTTACTCAGCTCTCTACTGATACAGAGGGAGCATTGGCATAAAGAATTGCATCATTAAACTCGGCTGGTTGTCCAATTGTCTTCTTTCCATGAGATGCTGCTGCCGATCCAGTAAATCCATCCCCGCTTCTTCCCGCTAAATTAAGGTAAGTTATTGTAACTTAGTTGCGTCTTTGTTAATCAAAGGGTTCAGTTTGTATACCTGAAAAATGTGACCTGCCAAATGCCTCTTGTTGGTTGAGCAACATGGATAAGCAAAGAAACATTTTAATCACGTTCACCACCTCCATGCCTGAAAGTCTTGCCCAGCGTTTCTTCATTCTCTGTTAAGTCCTATTATATGCACTTTATTTCAGATACTTCAAACCCTTTCTTCCCCTTCCACATGGCCGTACTTTTTGTCCTCTCGAAGAACGATAAAGCAAATGGGTCACAAATTGAAGAATCAACTGGGGTGAAGCTTTCGAGAACTTATAGGTTTCTGTGGTGATCATGTTCAAATTACTTTTGTTCTTGTCTTATCTCTGATTCAAGTTTAGTTTATCATCTGGTTGATTCTGGGTGACAACAGGGATTTATTTTTAGTTTCCAATCCTTTTCCTTCCAATGAACCAGAACTTCGAATAGGTTCTTCCGCCTACGATGAAGATCGGTTGTGAAGAACGATTGATTTTTTTTCCCTCCTCCCTCCTCCTTTTTTTTTTTTTTTTTTTTCAGATTTTAGTAAGGTCATTTTTGGAATTACAAAAAAATTAGTAAGTGGGTTAACAGTTTCACTAACTGAATGGACTAGTGTGTTTATTGAATTGGGGTGAAGGTGCTTTAAGGCCTCCATTTTGGGGTGCCAGTGCAATTTGCTCAATATATTTTATATGACCTTTACAAATGGGTTTCCATTGTAATCGACCTTTTCTTTTTTATTTTTCCCCTGCAATTCAATCTGATAGAAATTCGTGGGTATTCATACTTAAGAGTTTCATAGAAAGATCTTCATTGACTTTGACAATCCTACTGCTGGACGGTTCAGTGTCTTCTTCCTTTTCCCTTTGCCTGAAATTCCAGTTATAAATTAGAGTGAGAGAAAGATATGGCATCGGTATTAAAGCCAAAGCTGTATACTGAAGTTACTATTGTAAGCAGAGTGGAAGTTTGGGTGTCATCTGATTTACCTTTGGGCTCCCCCTTTTCCAGTATTCATCAATTTGGTTATTAACCCATCATGACTCGCGAAGCATTAGATGCTCTTAAACCTGTAAACCAATTGCTCCAAGTAGTGTTGATTTTTTTTTGGCTCACCTTGGTGGGACATTTTTGTAGGCCTTTCAACTTCAAATGAAGAAGATTAAGTCACAATGGTTCTGTCATTTAGAAAACCTAAGCTATCTCTAACATGTTTCAAAAGTTATTCGTGGCTTTTTGTGAAACTAAATTAACAAGCAACATTATATTGGGCAATAATGCTTTAAAAATGTAATAACATTGGGCTTTATTTAATGTTTACCTGAAGACCAAGATCTGAAAATTTTGAAAATGATATACTAGTAGGGTTGCTGGCGTTTGAAAGGTTGTCAAGTTGCCTTTCTTTAAAAAGCTAGTGTCTTATTTTGCAAGAGATAAAAAGAAGGGTCGCGTCTTCATCCACTATTATGGTTAATTACATCCAAAAGGTTGTTCAGTTGCCTTTCTGAGTTTATTGCATTGGAAGTTTCTTACAGTTCATCAATTGTGAGCTGGAGGTTTTCTCACTATTCCCTCTAGTTTGGAGGGATAGTTTCTCATTGTGCGCTGACGATGGAAACCTCCTCTTACCTTGGAAGAGGCTGCAATTTGGATTAAATGGTGTTCTGGAGAGAATAAAAAATCAGCTGGGTTGGAAAATTGGCAATACGTACCATGGTGTATCTTCTATGGACAGAAAGGAACACTATAGTCTTGGAGACAAGATTCCTCATTATAGCAGATATCAAAGAACAAGTGTGGTAAAATATTCATTTTTTTGTTTTCATTCAGAACGATTTTGACAGTATTTGTGTACACCAAATAAGTTTGGTCGGAACATAACTCCTTCAGTATATATTGGATTTGAGAGATCTTGGATTTGTCCGAAATCTGGTTTGTGTTTACCTAGTACCAAAAGGCTAATGTATAAATTATATCATTTGGCCAGTCAAACTTCTTAGAGAGAAAAACAAAAACATTTATCTTTATCGACAGCACATTAATTACTTATAGATAAGATCATATTCTTAAGAATAATATCAACAAAATGTGAAACTAAGTATATCATGACAATGACCAATACCAGGAATAGTATAGCAATCTGTTTTAATTGTTTCAAACTTCCAGTTGCTTGCCTGTTCAGTTCAGCTGTCTTTTTTAGGTGTACATTATTGTGATGGCTTAATGGGGCTAAGAGTTGATTTTACACTGTGTAAGGTTAGTAAAGAGGGGGCATTGAAAATTAACACTTGGCTGCCTTGTTGCCTAAGTGGTGAGGCACTGCCCCACTGCCTTGGATCACCTTGGTGACTTGACTATGCTTATTACAAAAGGAAACTACTATAGAGGCATAACTTGTAACTACAAGTAAGCTATGAATTCACATGGCAAATCGTATAATGTTTCCTGTTTGGCAAAATTTATTGATTGTTATATACATGCATAACATGTGATAGTCCATATACTAATTTCCTCAACTGTTGATTACTGATATCATGTAATTGAAGAAAAGAAATGTTTTACTTCAATTTTAAAATGATGGTTAATGTTGTCAGCTTAAATACTCTGTACATCCAGGTCTCATGAAGTAACCTCCCATTAAGTGGGTAATATAATGTCTCTCTTCTATAATTAGAATGATTGTATCACTAAGAATTCTTTTTCGTATCAAACGGAATAAATTATTGTCATACATGCTCAAAGTAGTTAAGCTCCAAGTTCCTTTGTGTAACCTGACTTTTTTAAGTTCTTCCACCTGTTTGTGATCAACTAATCATATCTTGTGGTGATTTGATCTCATACCCAGCCACTTGGCTGGAGTCAAGTTGAGTTTTTGTCATTTAACATCTTCTTACCATTTTGCATTGGGATGCTTTGTTTATTTATGAGAAATTAATAATGTAATATTGCATTGTGTGCTCTGATTGCAGGACACAGCAGGTCAAGAACGGTTTCGTGCTCTGGGTCCAATATACTATCGTGATGCAGATGGTCTGTATATCAGAATTTTCTGTCAAGTTCTTTGTTTGGTCCATTGATGTTGATGAAATCACAACATCTCAACATTTAAGTCTGCACTGACAGATTTTTATGTTAATGGTTGGCTGCAGCATCACTTTTGGTGTATGACGTTACAGATGATGATACCTTCATTTGGGTGAAAAATTGGGTGACAGAACTTCAACAAATGGCTCCCCAAAACATTGTTATTTCAATTTCTGCCAACAAAGTGATTTGGTTAGATCAAAGAAATATGATCTTCAAGAGGCAGAAAGGTATGGAGCTTTTCCTTTGCCTCCTAGGAAGCAATTTGTACCATCTATGTGTTGAACTATTCTAGTTCGGAAAGTTGGATCATCAATTTGTTTGGTATGCCTTTCTAAATGCTAAGACAAGAACATGTAAATGTCTCAATTTTGGTGGACTAAAAATATATTCTTGGGAGAAGGATCGTGACCCAGTCATGCCAGACACACAGCCCTTGCACCCTGACATAGGGTTGCACAAAATGACCACCGAGCCTTGATCATTTCCGGGAGCTCAGATTGATGCAGCTATGATTTCTCACAACCCCGTGGTTTGAGTCAAGGTGCGCGCGATTTACACCGCACAACTGGACCTGTATTTTTCAAAAGATGGTGCTTATACATGATCTTCTGATCTTTTTATCATTTAGGTCATGAAGTGAGTGAGATCCCTGTGACTTCACTCCACATCCAAATTTTATTGATCAGACCTTGCTTGGAATCATGATGCTTGTTGGTTCACGTCCAACCTTAGATTCAGATGGACCGTAAAATTAGTTCAGTCGAGTCTTTTATCCGACTAAAAGTGCACAATTCTATCTTGTCTGCGATGCTAATGAACTATCCTTCTCAATTGAGGATCCACAAGCATCTACTACCCAGAATAGTGAATACTCTAGTTTTCGATATTTCTCTGTGATTTTGGATTTCTATCAGGTATTCACTGTAGATTGTTTTAATGCCTGGATAACCGATTTAGATGACATGATTGTCCTTGAACTGAAAACCGGTAGCACAGGTGCTCTTGCACAAGTTTCAAGAAGTAAGTCTTGACCTTCAATTTAACAGAAATAATTCATAAAAACATTTCAGTTGAAACTTTTCACATTTTCAATGGTCAAATGGCATACAGATCCTAATTTAGCATCCTGAAACAATGGAACCTTTAGATTGTTAAAAAGAGAATCAAATTGTTTGTTCAGTTCCCTGCCCTAGGTTTGCAGTGTATAGTATACTTGGCACTATGATTTTCGAAGAAACCCTATGCTACACATAATTTAATACCTTGACATCCAAAATTAATGAAAACAACTAAAATATGCATTTGCAATTTGCAAAAATAAATCTTAATACTACAAATTATCAATTGTTACAAGTACAGCATACACATATCCATTGAGTATTTAAGATTGATTTTTAAAGTTTAAACCATGTTTACCTGTAATGCAGGTCAGGCACCAAATTTGGCATCTTTTCATAGGAATTCGCCTATGGGTGGTTTCATGGGCTATGAGCCTTTGGCCTTGTGTCTACATTGTAATTGGCTAACTAGTTGGACCTAAAGCATGGGAACATAAGTTGAGTTCGAAAATGGATAGTTAATTAATCTACTTTTATTTTGAATTAGTTTATAGAGTTATAGTTGAGCTGGGTTATCTCTTCAATTAGAAGTTAGTTAGGAATCCTAGTTTGTTTTAAAGTTAGTTAGGCAATTCCTTGAAGCTGTTGTAAGCAGGATCTGAAATCTCGTTTTGTCTCGACCCCACCGAGATGTTGAGATTTTGGTCGAAATCTCAGTTGAAACCCGGTACAAAATCTGCCAGGTTTTGGTGGCTCTTATGCATTTTTGGGTTCTGGTTCTTCTTGGATATCCTATTTCAAGGCCCATATATACATCTATAGTTAGCTTGACTAAAAAAAACAACCATAGTAGTCTTTTGGAATCACACTCATGCTTGTTTGTGTTCAGTCAAAACTAAATATATATTTAGATATCTAAACATGCTTGAAGTATAAATTGACATAAACGATTGAGCAATTTCAATTGATAATGAAGTGAAATATTAAACCTATATTAAAATATTAACTCAACTACCAACATACGCACATATATCATCAGTATCAAATATCAAAAACAATTGTGCAAACAATGTGAGAATAAGAGTTTACATGACAACTTCAATTTATAGGAAATACAAAACCAAAGAAATTCCCCTCGAGTGTTGACTAATGTAAGCTACTATATTGGCCTTGCTCAATCCCACTAAGTCAGTCAGACTTGATTTGGACTGCAATCTGATTGTGACAAATTGGAATCCCACATCATAGTCTCATAGACTCCAAGAAGAATATTATATAATTTGACACCACAAACATGGATGTCACATTATCGACATACTGAAGGTAACCCGTCCTAGGATATGGGTCACCAAATTGTGATGTACTGGCACCAAAATTCATTGATCCACCATCATACAAAACATATGGTGCCGCCGGGAACATGTATGGGGACAGTGGCTGGTGTGCAAGGTAGGAGAATATCTCATCAATTAAACAAGGATCCAATATCGCCATACTATTAATGGATTCATAGTAATACAATGGAGCAGGCAAATGCTGCCCATCCCAATCAACTGACCGTGTGGGTTGAAATGTGATCCACTGTGCTCTGAGGGTGATATTGATGAACTATCATCATTGATAAAAGATGGAAAATGCCAATACCCACTCGATTTGGAGTCCCTCTCGCCAATACTCAGTCCACTAATAGAGCTAGGTAATGTATCAATTCCCATCATATTAGTCTGTCTACCAGGCTGGTACCCATGGGACCTCTCAAGTAGATCAACCAATGGTGTTCAACATATATCCATTTCATTGCTATACAATACATCTATCATATATTTCTTTTACATTTTTCATGTAAGAAAATAGTAAAAAAAATACATATTGTAACAAAGAATTCCGACGCCGTGGGTTCATACATTAGCCCATGGTGTTCATCATATATTAGTTTCATCACTATTAAATAATTTTTGTACATATATATTCCAAAATAATTGCTTAGAGAAAAATGGGTTACCTCAAACTAGAGAAAACACTTCAATCCTAGTGTTTGGAGCTTCAATCCACTGCTTCCACGTGTTTGCTGGTGTTGATTTGAAGAAGATTTTGCTCAAAATGGAAAAAAATTCCCTCTCTCATGGGGTTATCTGTTGGAACTGCCTCTCGGTTGAAATCTTGGTCAAAACCATCGAGATGTCGATGAAAGCAGGTATTTATATATCTTTTTACTAGGAAACCCTCTAGATACCGAAATCTCAAGAAAAGGATCGAAATTTCAAAATTTCACAGAATTTGAATCGAAATTTTGGTCAAATTGGTTTCAACCTCTAATATCGTCTCGGGGCAAGGGGGTCGAGATATCCAAAAATTTCATATCACCAAGATTTTGCGAGATTCATTCCAGGGTTGTATGGTAGACATCTGTTTTAATTTCTTTTTCCATGTCTGATTCATGTCCTAACCCTAATAGGACTTCTATTGTTTCTATTTATATTTTCCTGTCAACTGCTAGTATTAGGACGTATTTTGTTAGTCTGCTTGCTGTCTGCCTTTTTTCTCATCTTGCTTCTATTTTTATGAATGCTTACTTTATGAATATACGAGATCAGATTATTAGTAATTTTGCATGTGCAACTTGGTTGCTGCCTCTTTCCCTTGTGTGGAAACGTGCAGGTTGTATAAAAAATCAGGTTTCTCTGGTTGTTCAAAACTTCAATGTCCAGGAGGATCATGGTTGCTAGGTCTTTGAAGTCCTAAATCCTTTTGTAGATTTATACTGCCATATCGAGAATTGGTTATGGCAAACTTTTCACTTGGGAGATGAGTTACGTGGTGATGCTAATTGTGGAAGAGTGTTATGTTGATCGATTGTTAAGGAATTGTGTGGGATTGATATAAAGTGGAATACTATACTTGACACCTGTTTTTGCTTTAATTGACACCATTGTGTTCGATAATTGTTATAGGTAATGAAATGTAAGAGGCAGAAGGGCAGATGAATATGAAACTAATTGCAATGGTTGAAATTCTATGATATGGAGATTTCTCCTATTTTTTATTTTTATAAATAAAGATCATTACATAATTGTTCATTGTGTGTAGATGATTGCTCTAATTTTGTAAAATGAGTACAGTAGAATGATGGTTTATTTCCAGTTTTATGTTGAATTAACTTGTTATTGAATACAGCTATGCATCATCAATAGGAGCTAAACTGTTTGTTACGTCTGCCAAACTGGGCTCTGGCATTGATGAAGTTTCCTTGATATTGCAACCCGTATGTTATGACTAAGTTTTATCTTCAGGATCTTCAAGTTGTATTCATTCAGATCGGCTATACTTGATTTATTTTAAGGCTGCCTTCAGTGGTTTGATTACAAAAATCCATAGACTAAAGTCTGACTTCTTTTGCCTCCTATTATCCAAGGCAATGACTACTGTAGAAAACATTTCCTTGCACTAGTTCTTTTTAGGTCTGTGACGTGCATAATCTGTCTTGTAACCTGTAGGGCCTCACCAGTCTCCATGCATATCCATGTAGATGTGCTGATTTTAATGAATTTCTTGTAGGTGTGCTCCAGAAAAAGAAAAGCAGTGTTGAAGGCCTCTCATCAACTCTGCAGAGGAAAGGGATGGTAATTGTAGATGACGAGCCCGAGAATGAACCACGGAAATGCTGTTCGTAGTTCTGTCTACAAAGGCTACTACTGATTCAAAGATGTAAAGGTATCACAAGCTGCCCCCGTCTTTTTTTTTTGGGTCAACAACATGAAAATTTCATTAATTAAAAGCATCCAGCTGCCCCAGTATTAGTATATCATCAAAGTAACTTTTGGTTGTTGACATGTTGAAGATTTAATTCTCCAAAAACTCCTTTAATTTATAACATAAGCACCACGGTTGAAGCCATCATTTTGCTTCCTATAGTACATTATGAAGTTCTGAACTTGGTCCAAAACCATGGTCGGGCTTATCTGACTGGGTCAACACAAAGGTGGGAGATGGTGCATTGGTGCACCATGGAGGTGAAAAGAGGAAAACATATCATAAGTTCGTGCATGTGTTGAGAAAGAGAACAGAATCCCGACAATAAAGTTTTGTCCAATTAAAATTTGATTGAGGTCCAAATATGGTACTTAACTAAGGCTTCGGAATTCAGGCAAGGAAGGAAATTATTGAGCACAAAAATCCATAAAAAATGTTTACCATGGGGATAATATTAACGCCAGATTCTGTCATTAGGAAGGTGGTACTTCCACGTGAGAGCAACGAGAGGAGACTATTCAACTGCAGACTTAACCAAGGCTTTGGAATTCAGGCAAAAAAGGAAATTATTGAGCACAAAAATCGATAAAAATGTTTACTACTATTGGGATAATGTTAACCCCAGATTCTGTCATTAGGGAGGTGGTCCTTTCACGTTAGAGCAATTAGAGGAAACTATTCAACTGCAGATAGTCCATTGTCTGATTCCATGTGATGCAGGTGCATTGCCTTGGAGCAATTCAAAACCATTTCGTTTTCTAGATGGAGATGAACAGGGCCCAGTTTAGTGTTTGGATCTAGTAGGATTCTAGGAAGTTTACTTGTTAATTGGAAAAGTATTGTATAATCTTTTATCTTGGTCAGGATACAAATGGCTGTAATATACTAGTTTCTTAGTTAGTCAATTAGTTGTTCTATGAGTCTTTTATTTCTCCTTGGGATGTGGTTCCCTGTAGTTGAATAGAATAAAATAGAGAGGTGTTTCGTAGAGTGTCTGCATGGCCAGAAGTGGTTGTGCAATCGTCCTGTGCAGTCCCCTTCTTCTTATGCATTGTTTTCTCTTCTGCAACGCCAGTTTCTTCCAGGCTTCCCTCTTCTCCCAACCAGCCATCTGCTGCTGTCTGCCTGCAATCAATCCCTGGTTTGCTAGGAGTTCTAGTATTTGAGTAATTCATTTGCAATCCACCATTTCTATCTTCTATGGTTGGACAGTGCGTGAAATCTTTCCATTCCTGACTTTAGAGTATCATAATAGGTACTCCCTAGTTTGAACCGATGGTGTATGCTTAGGAACAAAATGCATTATTTATGTATGCCAATTGTAGGACTAGGAGCAAATAAGCTGCTACCATATATGGATTCTCGCCCTCCTATAAGCTATTCAACTCCATTTGAGGTCATACCAGATACAAGGCCAAAGCCATGCATGTCTTTTCTCACTACTTCTAAGGCATTCTTGGCTTTGCCACTGGCTCTTTTAGTTCCTTCAATGTGGACTAAATCATTCCTTTGTACTAGAACATTCAAAGACCTCTTTTGAGTATGAACATGCCACCTCGACGACTTTCTCAGCCCAAAATTCTGCTCAATACATCCTAGTTTTTCTACAAATTTTAATAAGATACCTCCATCAAACATGACTCAGTATACCCCTCTCCATTTCATCCATTCTATTTTAATTCAATATGAAATGTCATCCTTTGTATCACCTTCTAATTTTTGATTGAGCCAAAAAAACCTAAAATAGTTGCTTTGTGGAATCCCCCTCTCACCAAGTTTGACCACCGTATAGCTTATCCTATTGTTACCAAAGTTGCACACCAAATACTTCTTTGTTTATCTAACCTAAAACCATTTGTGATTAGGGAAGATGAGGTTTTAAGGATCACATGTATGTCAACTTATATACCACATTGTCACTTAACAGCAAATTCATGGCAGACCATTATTTCTTTGCATTTTTAGAAACTGTGAGGTTATCCAAGGTTGTTTCAAGGGATCTAATCGTTATTAATGTCTTAGCCAAAGTATAGTGGGTTTATAAGTAATTTTCATGTAGGTGGACTCGGTACGTTAGTGAAAGAGGATTTAAGAGGGATGAGTGGCAAAACTAGGAAGCATTAATTAAGGAATGATCATAATAGATGTTATTTGGGAGCAGCTCCAATGCATGATAAACTATGAGAAGCCATGTGAGGTAGCATGCCATTTGAATTTTTTGAAGTCTGAGTATTTCAGTGTGGCCGAAATGAAATGCCACTTTGAAATAAATAAAAAAAATACAGTATTCCAGTTGAAGATTTTGGTATTTCGGTTAAAATCTTTGAGATTTTAGCCACTGGTTCAAAAGGATGGACATGATCATGTTTATTAGAGAAGGTAAATACAACCTTATAACAACTTTTCGCTGAGAACTTGTAGAGCTCCTCTGCTTAAGACATATCATGATGAAATAAGAATGGGTTTCTCGTAAACTATCTGTATTCATGGCTCCTCCCATCACTGTGATCCAAAGAATGTCAACCATCCTTCATGTATTAAAGTGTCAGTCTCGAGTTTACTTCTTCAATCTTTTGCTTCCACAGGCTGGATTCATATTTCAGTATAACCTGGGAGCTATTAATATGACACTTGTCCTTAAATCGAGTATGAGTACCACTCAAATGGACGTATTGGATTTTCTTTTGCAAAGTACATCTTCTCATTCCCAACCCACCAGCTGACATGCTACAACCTGCATCATATGACTCGTATCACGGTGGACCAATAGATTTCTTCCCAGTTTGATAATCCATATCCTAGGATAGGTTACCTTCAGTATGTAGATGATGCAATGTACATGTCAGTTGTGGAGGACTATAGTTTTTTCTTCTCACAGACTGATGTACAATGTTGTTTGGCTCCATCAGACTTTTGGTAGGATTCCTGGACTGCATGGTAGGTATTATTAGTATATATTATTAACTACTAAATGATTATATTAGGACTGCAGCAGGGTTATTGATTTGATGATGTTCTTGAAAATTAATCTTTGACAATATGATGATTTACTTCATTACTCTTTCGAATTGCTAAATGTTTTTCTCCTCTCATACTTAAATAATTTGTGATTGTGTAATTATGCAGATTCGACTATGTACTGCCAATTAGGGTGCGAATCCTAAACACCAATCTAAGTAGTTTTTTTTTGCAATATGATCACTTAAACGTGTGTGTATAATACTATAATGTATATAGCATAAAAAAGGGTTTCCATGAAGTTTAGGGCCTTAGTATGGTCTACAACACACTAACTTGGCCGAAGAACTTCCATATTTTGCTGAACTTTAAAAATTTTGGTTGGCCAAAACATGTAAAGAAAAAATGAGATATTAAATCTTTGTGGCATGGCCATGTTCAATCCAGGCTCCTTGAGTGACCTAGGATGAAAGAGTGATTTTCAGACTGAAAGATCTAAAAGTTCTAGGGATAGACATAAGATGACATTAGATGTGAGAAGACATGAATAGCTTATGCCTTATATCAAGTATAACCTTGAATAGATCTGATTGGAGGGCAAGGATCCATGTGGCCAAGCCCTTTAGTTGGGATGAGGCCATGTTGTTGTAGTGTTAAAAAGAACTCTGTCCGGGAGTGTGGCCTAAAGCAACACTCCCATGTATCTACCTCTCATGGTAGTGCTGGTGCAGGCTGGACTGGGCGTAAATTTGTGTTTAACTTGCTAATGGGATTCCCCTATATTAAGAGACTTTCCTTTTGAGTCCCCTTGTTAAAAACCCCAGTTTCTATTTTGGCTTTCAACTTCTGATTTCATTCTGCTATTATGCATTAGATTGGTAGTCAGTGGAGTCTCTTTTGAGTCTTTAATTTTCTGCATATTTATGGTTCCCTGGTTTGACTTGGATTCTGGTAAAACTGACTCTGATTGAATATATGACTATTTTAACGGTATTAACATAAGTG
Source organism: Hakea prostrata (assembly GCF_041222555.1). Taxonomy (NCBI): domain Eukaryota; kingdom Viridiplantae; phylum Streptophyta; class Magnoliopsida; order Proteales; family Proteaceae; genus Hakea; species Hakea prostrata. The sequence goes on from NC_142607.1 coordinate 35,265,054, forward strand.
CCTTCTAAAGCATTTTTTTTAAACCTCTCTTCAAAATTGTATTCTGATCTGAAACCTTGCACTCAGTTCTGTAGTTTTTTCTAGCTTTCCTACGTCTGGTTGGATTACTCCATAGGTCTGATTTTTACACCTTAAAGGTAATGATTGACATAATCCACATTTGGTTGTGATGACCGAAATATCAGTTTTCTCCAAAACTGAGAGAAAATCCTATGGGCGAAATCTTTTTTCCCCGGTTTCAACCGAAGTCTGCATAATCCTATTCAAAAGTCCCAAATCTCAGTCAAAATCTGCAAAATTTCGTGGAACTCGCAGTTTCCGCCGGCTGTTTCAGAAAATTTCCCTTTTTTTTGCCATTTTTGCCTCTTTCAAGTTCTTTTTCACTTAAAAACATCACTCCTAGTCCTTCGTCTTCCTTCACCTTCTTTGCTACTTGCTCCTTGGTTGTAGTCCTTACAGATTATATGGTGGAGTTGCTGGATATGGAGTACTATGAAACTTTATTCAGAGTATTCATCTCAAGGGATGGATCCACCCAGACACCCATTGGTTCTTGTACAATCATTGGTAGGACCATTGCTTTTGGTTGTTATTTTCCAAGTCTTTGTCACAAGTAGGGAAGCTGATCTTCCAATTTCTGCGGAGTATTCTCTACCAATTGAAGGGCTATGTGATGCATGTCATCTCTTGGTTCCATCCCGCAAACCCACAAGGAACATACATTAGTGATGAAAAATAAGCTTCTTTTGATTATATTTCTCTTTCTCTTTCAGTCATACATGGAGCTTCAGAAGGCTATGAACCTGGGCAGGAGGTGCACTTGGGAGAAGCTTGCTGCCATACAGGCCAACTGTGGCATTGAACTTGCATTCGATGAGAGTGTGGCAATTCTCAACCACAGACGTACACTCGAAAGGAGTGCTGAGGGGGCTGCTGCTTCTTCCCATGGAATAAGCAGTACGGTTAAGTTTAATGCTCCTAAAAGGATTCCCTCATGGAACTGCCTTGCAAGAGAGAACTCAACAGGGTGCCTTGAAGAAGATACTCTTTCAGATGTGTCGTGTTCATCTAACCAAGGTGTTGGTGGCAATACAGGAGGGAGTTCAGCTAGGAACTTCCGTGTCAAACACAACATGAATGATGAAAGTGAGAGTGAATCAGAGCGTGTGGACCTCAATCCTTGGACTAGATCTGGTGGTCCTTTGATGAGGACTACTTCAGCAAATAATGGGCCAGCCATAGGGAGCATCCTTCTTGGTTTGGATTTTCCTTTATAATAACAAGTCAGGTTGATTAAAGCCCAGTTTACCCAGCAGAAATTTCTTCGGGCCCGTTTCTAATATATAAAGCCCAGGCCCAATAGTTACTGTAATGCAGATTTGTTCCAACCCTATTTTTGCGAACCACCGTCAACTTGTTCTTAATAATTGAACAATGAAATTATATTGAAAATGAAAAGATGAAAAACAAGCAAGGGAAGTATCATCTCCTCAGTAACATAGACAGCACCATGTAACACAAACAAGATAACTACAACAAAACCAAATGCTAAAATGTCAACTCTGAGTCTTTGGCCATATGATTCCATTCTCAGTTATCCAGTGACAGACTTCGATTAAGCCTGGACCAAACCCTAATAACTTAAAAGCAATATGGATTGGATTCCACGTTGATGTGTTGTAGTGGCATGCCATGATGACATGATTAACTTTCTTCCAAGCTTTTATATCAACTACTTATACTTTTATTTTTTTGTAAAATATAGCAGTAATATGCTTGAAAAATGAATGGTAGATTATGACATAAGGCATTTCCGTAAAATTTTAAGTAGAAATGTAGGATCCAAGGTTTCAAAAATCAGATCGGCCGTGATCAGCATGCATTCATGCATGAGCCATGACACGTGTAATTCCTCTTATTACCACTTTTCACTTTTTTTATTTTTTATTTTTCTTTCTTTCTTTCCTTTTGTCTTTACTCTTATTTTTGACCAAACATAGAAAAAGAAATTCATTCTAAGAAATAAGTTTGGGGAAATCCTTCCCGCAGAAACAAAGTACAAATGATCAAGACATACCTAAATAATGGTCGCAGCAACCAAACTTTAGACATACCTAAATAATGAGCACCTCTAGCTAGTAAATTTGCAGAAACATTATATGCTCTCAAAATATGGATTGCTACACAAGTGTCAAACCCCAACAACAAGTCCTAATGAGCTTAAGTAAGTCTGTTCTCTTATTGATCATCTTTTTTTTTAATTATACTTTTGGTATTAGCTTTTTTTCATCATACTTTGTATTTTATTTTACTTTTCTTTTTTAACCCTGCTGATGTCACCAGGTGCATTTTTTCGGATCTTGCGAAGCCGAGTAGACACCACGTAAACTCCATTAAAGGGTTGGGTTCGAATTAAAAAAAATTGATTTATTTCATTTAAATTGGTATGTTCTTTTGTTTCATACAAAAAAAAAGTATATATTCTTTTGTGCGGTTGAGATTTAATGAAATTCGTGTGATATACATCAACAGGTATCATAAACACCATCATATCAGATGCACCACCTTTCGAACTTTACATTCAAAAAATAATTTAGTGGTGCACGTATCAGTGGTCCCAGGGATTCCATTTGTGTAATTCAAATCCTCTTGCTGCAGCTTATCTTCAATGTTTCCGTAGCGGTAATACCGCATCGCTATGCAGGAAAATGATTGTTCATCACCCATCTCTGGTGAGACAAATTGCTGGATTTTTTCTTTTATTTTCTTCTTTTCCATTTGTGGTTCGGGTTGTCGTATCTTCCCAATTTCTTTAGTCTGACAACGGATTTTATGCTTAGTATGTATTATTTTTGTTGATCAACAAGTCCTAGAAGTGAATGTTTTCCGTTCTATGAATAAGGAGAAGACAAAGAGAGAATTTTGAGTTTTGCTGTTTGTATTCAGCTCTTTTAACTCTGTTGGTTTCTCTGAAGATTAAAACATGGTGACGTGAATTTGTAATTCACATTGGATTAAAAAGGGCTAATGAACTATGAAAATATATTTTAGTAATTTTGAGTTTTGATGTTTTGTAAGTTACAAAACATCAAAACACTATTATAACAAGTTGATGTAATAGCTGGTGTTCACTTTCAACTCAAAATTGACAGACTACAATAAAACAAAACATCATATACTTTACCTGCAGAATTGGATCGACAGGGAAAATGAGTATACCGTCTAGCAAAACGAATTCGCAATGTGGCGCATGCAATGGCTATAGACATCATTTTCGCATTTTTTCCCTCTTAATGCCTTTATCTGCAAATGAGAAACTCAAGAAGAAAATCAAGCACAAGCTGAAAGTGGAAGCAACAAAACCATTTAGATGAGGATTATACTAGAGCTTTCATTGGCGAAACATACATGATGTTCCTCTCTGGAAAGTCAGTCTGTCTCGATTCGATGAGCCTAATCCTCTCCCCTACTCTGCAACCTATCCCTTTCCTCTTCCATGATCCCATCTCCCCTATTTTCTTTGAATCCCCCAACACCTGAGGATATACCACTTTGGTGAATTGTTGATTTTCCTTCTCTCTCCCTTGATATCCCCCCACTCAGCTGGAGCTCTTTGGTAGCTATCACACTCCAATTTTCTATTCTCTCTTCCCCTATCGTCTTCGCCGCAATGGGGTGCCCCTCTCTCAAGCCTTAGTGCAATGAGAGGGATTGGCACTAGAGGAAGCTTCCTAGGAAGACGTCAGGGAGTTACAACGATTATATCCTCACCTGAACCTAGAGGACAAGGTTCTTTCAGAAGACCAGGGCAATGATACGGTTTATGAACCAGATCAGCAAAGCAAGGGGATCATGCACAAAATGCCATTGCCCGGATCGGTAGCTCCAAACAACAAAGAAGATCACGCAGGGGACATACAGGGGACCAACACGATCACCACCAGGCCGCGTCGTAACCATAGAAGACCAACAGCTTTAGCAGACTACATATAACCATTTGAGATAGGGACAAAAATGGTGTAAGGGGTTTTAGGGTTTTGGAGAATCAAAGGAATATTAAGCACATTGATGCGCTATATATAATGTAAGCAGCAATTGGCAATGAACAAAAAAGAATTATCTTTGCCTCTGATCTCTTTCTCCTTAACTAATCTGGAGGTCACCACCCTCGAAGCTGGTAAGTTGTATCAGTCTGCAATTCTAAGGAAGGAGAAGACGACAGGGGAAGAGAGAATAGTGCCAATCCCTCCCATTGCACTAAGGCTTGAGTGAGGGGCACCCCGTTGCGGCGAAGACGATAGGGGAAAAGAGAATAGAAAATGGGCGTGTAATAGCTACCAAAGAGCTCCAGCTGAGCGGGGGGATATCAAGGGAGAGAGAAGGAAAATCGAAAATTCACCAAAGTGGTATATCCTCAGGCAATGGGGGGATTCAGAGAAAATAGGGGAGATGGAATCATGGAAGAGGAAAGGGATAGGTTGCAGAGCAGGGGAGAGGATTAGGCTCATCCAATCGAGACTGACTGACTTTCCAGAGAGGAAAGCCATAATTCTAAGAAAAAACATTAGGAGCATCAAGTCACCTCTTCTGTGATCTGATCTCATTAGGCGTGATTCTTCTTTCTTTGTTGATCTGGTTCATAAATCGTATCATTGCCCTGATCTTCTGAAAGAACTTTGTCCTCAATGTTCAGATGAGGATATAATCTTTGTAACTCCTTGACATCTTACTAGGAACCTTCCTCTAGTGCCAATCTCTCCCATTGCACTAAGGCTTGAGTGAGGGGCACCCCATTGCGGCGAAGATGACAGGGGAAGAGAGAATAGAAAATGGCGCATGCAATGGCTATAGACATCCTTTCCGCATTTTTTCCCCCTTAATGCCTTTATCTGCAAATGAGAAACTCAAGAAGAGAATCAAACTCAAGCTGAAAGTGGAAGCAACAAAACCATTTAGGTGAGGATTATACCAGAGCCTTCACTGGCAAAACATACATGATGTTCGCTGCAATACTACTGACAACTCCAATGAACATGTTTGTCTGATCATTAGTGCCCATGACCAAGATGGCGACCAGCACTATCGCTATAACGATTGCACTTTCAACCGCAAACACAGTATAAATAATTTTCTGCAATGAAAAGAAGTTAGCTTTTATAGTACAAAAAAAAAATTCTGTTATATAGAAAAAAGATTTGAATTTACATTCATTCTCGTTACCGTGTGACGGACGCTAGTAAGATGCATAATGAAGAGAAATCAGCATGCACACTACAACCCTAAGGCAATGCTATTAACAACAATGTTCAGCTGGTTTTTACGATCTATCATTTCGTATAAAAGCCAGCAAAGGCTGGAAAAATCTTTGCGATGAATATGAATGGATCATATCCCTGAATAGATTGTTGCTTGAAGATCTTGGCCACCATTTCTAGATGGGCAAAGTACAGCATTAAACTAAAGATGTTGCCCATGATTCTGCTTACCGACCTAAAACTAGCCCCCATTTTTGTAATGAACACCAACGAGGAACACTAGCTTAGCTCAGATCACTATCATTCAGGAGTTGCAGTGGGAAAGGAAAGAGTTGAAAGAGAACACCAGCTTAGCTAAGATCACTACCGTTCAGGAGTTGTAGTGGGAAAGGAAAGAGTTGAAAGAGAACACTAGCGAGTTGAAAGATTTAAAGGAATTGCTGACAAGTGATTTTCTCCTCTGGTAAAACAACTCTCCCTCTTAACACTCTTCCCTCAAGTCATTTCATCACATCAAGTGATTTCCTTCACCCTGTTCAATGTATCTCCTCCAGCTCATCCATTCGTGTTCTCTTGGTCTAAAGAAACTCCCTTTACAATGATTTCAAAGAAGAAGTTTGTAGCTTCATGGGATCTTTCCATTGCCTACTAGATGCAGCTTTTGGCCGGCAGGTGTCTCAAAACCAGATGACTTATGAGTATGCATTACAAAAGTTATGATTCTTGAGGCATCGAACTCACAGAAGAGGTGACATGACACTCCTAATGAGATCAGATCACAGAAAATGTGACTTGACGCTCCTAATGTTTTTTCTTAGAATTCTGGCTTTCCTCTCTGGAAAGTCAGTCAGTCTCGATTGGATGAGCTTAATCCTCTCCCCTGCTCTGCAACCTATCCCTTTCCTCTTCCATGATTCCATCTCCCCTATTTTCTCTGAATCCTCCCCCATCGCCTGAGGATATACCACTTTGGTGAATTGTCGATTTTCCTTCTCTCTCCCTTGATATCCCCCCGCTCAGCTGGAGCTCTTTGGTAGCTATTACACGCCCATTTTCTATTATCCCTTCCCCTGTCATCTTTTCCTTCCTTGGAATTGCAGACTAATACAACTTACCAGCTTCGAGGGTGGTGACCTCCAGATTAGTTAAGGAGAAAGAGATGAGAGGAAGAGATAATTCTTTCTGTTCATTGCCAATTGTTGCTTATATTATATATAGTGCATCAATGTGCGTAATATTCCCTTTATTCTCCAAAACCCTAAAACCCCTTACACATTTTCTGTCCCTATCTCAAACTGTTATATGTAGTCTGCTAAAGCTGCTGGCCTTCTGTGGTTACGACGCGGCTTGGTGGTGATCATGTTGGTCCCTTGTATGTCCCCTGCGTGATCTTCTTTGTCGTTTGGAGCTGTTGATCTTGCAATGGCATTTTGTGTGATTCTCCTTGCTTTGCTGATCTGGTTCATAAACCATATCATTGCCCTGGTCTTCTGAAAGAACCTTGTCCTCAAGGTTTAGGTGAGGATATAGTCGTTGTAACTCCCTGACGTCTTTCAAGGAAGCTTCCTCTAGTGCCAATCCCTCCCATTGCACTAAGGCTTGAGTGAGGGGCACCCCATTGAGGCAAAGACGACAAGGGAAGAGAGAATAGAAAGTTGGCATGTAATAGCTACCAAAGAGCTCTAGCTGAGCGGGGGGATATTAAGGGAGAGAGAAGGAAAATCGAAAATTCACCAAAGTGGTATATCCTCAGGCGATGGGGGGGATTCAGAGAAAATAGGGGAGATGGAATCATGGGAGAGGAAAGGGATAGGTTACAGAGCAAGGGAGAGGATTAGGCTCATCCAATGGAGACTGACTGACTTTCCAGAGAGGAAAGCCATAATTCTAAGAAAAAACATTAGGAGCATCAAGTCACATTTTCTGTTATCTGATCTCATTAGGAGTGTCATGTCACCTCTTCTGTGAGTTCGATGCCTCGAGAATCAGAACCTTTGTAATGCATACTCATAGGTCATCTGGTTTTGAGACACCCACCCGCCGGCCAAAAGCGGCATCTGGTAGGCAATGGAAAGATCCCAGGAAGCTACAAACTTCTTCTTCGAAGTCACTGTAAAGGGAGTTTCTTTAGACCAAGAGATCACGAATGGATGAGCTGGAGAAGATACGTTGAACAAGGTGAAGGAAATCACTTGACGTGATGAAATGACTTGAGGGAAGAGTGTTAAGAGGGAGAGCTGTCTTACCAGAGGAGAAAATCACTTGTTAGCAATTCCTTTAAATCTTTCAACTCGCTGGTGTTCTCTTTCAACTCTTTCCTTTCCCACTACAACTCCTGAATGGCAGTGATCTTAGCTAAGCTGGTGTTCCTCACTGGTGTTCTCTTTCAACTCTTTCATTTCCCACTGCAACTCCTAAATGACAGTGATCTTAGCTAAGCCGGTGTTCCTCGCTGGTGTTCATTACAAAAATGGGGGGTAGTTTTAGGACGGTAAGCGGAATCATGGGCAACATCTTTAGTTTAATGTTGTACTTTGCCCCCCTGGACAATGGTGGCCAAGATCTTCAAGCAACAATCTATTGAGGGATATGATCCATTCATATTCCTCACAACGATTTTCTCCAGCCTTTGCTGCCTTTTATACGAAATGATAGATCATAAAAACCAACTGAACACTGCTGTTAATAGCATTGACTTAGGGTTGGAGTGTGGATGCTTATTCCTCTTCATTTTGCATCTTACTTACGTCCGTAACACGGGAACGAGAATGAAGGTAGATTCAAATCTTTTTTCTATATAACAAAAAAAAATTTGTACTGTAAAAGCTAACTTCTTTTCATTGTAGAAAATTATTTATATTGTGCTTGCGGTTGAAGGTGCAATCGTTATAGCGATAGTGCTGATTGCCATCTTGGTCATGGGCACTAATGATCAGACAAACAGGTTCATTGGAGTTGTTACTAGCATTGCAGCGAACATCATGTATGTTTCGCCAGTGAAGGCTCTGGTATAATCCTCACCTAAATGGTTTTGTTGCTTCCACTTTTAGCTTGAGCTTGATTCTCTTCTTGAGTTTCTCATTTGCAGATAAAGGCATTAAGGGAAGAAAAAAAAAGCAAAAAGGATGTCTATAGCCATTGCATGCGCCATTTTCTATTCTCTCTTCCCCTGTCGTCTTCGCCGCAATGGGGTTCCCCTCACTCAAGCCTTAGTGCAATGGGAGGGATTGGCACTAGAGGAAGCTTCCTGGGAAGACGTCAAGTAGTCACAATGACTATATCCTCACCTGAACCTTGAGGACAAGGTTCTTTCAGAAGACCAGGGCAATGATACGGTTTATGAACCAGATCAACAAGGCAAGGAGAATCACGCCTAATGAGATTAGATCACAGAAGAGGTGACTTGACACTCCTAATGTTTTTTCTTAGAATTATGGCTTTCCTCTCTGGAAAGTCAGTCAGTCTCGATTGAATGAGCCTAATCCTCTCCCCTGCTTTGCAACCTATCCCTTTCCTCTTCCATGATTCCATCTCCCCTATTTTCTCTGAATTCCCCCCCTCCATCGCCTAAGGATATACCACTTTGGTGAATTGTCGATTTTCCTTATTTCTCCCTTGATATCCCCCTGCTCACCTGGAGTTCTTTGGTAGCTATTAAATGCCCATTTTCTATTCTCTCTTCCCTTGTCGTCTTCGCCGCAATGGGGTGCCCCTCACTCAAGCCTTAGTGCAATGGGAGGGATTGGCACTATTTTAGCTTCCCCTGTCATCTTCTCCTTCCTTGGAATTGTAGACTGATACAACTTACCAACTTCGAGGGTGGTGACCTCCAGATTAGTTAAGGAGAAAGAGATGAGAGGCAGAGATAATTCTTTTATGTTCATTGCCAACTGCTGCTTACATTATATATAGCGCATCAATGTGCGTAATATTCCCTTGATTCTCCAAAACCTACACCCTTTCTGTCCCTATCTCAAAGGGTTGTATGTAGTCTGCTAAAGTTGCTAGCCTTCTATGGTTATGACGCGACCTGGTGGTGATCATGTTGGTCCCCTGTATGTCCCCTGCGTGATCTTCTTTGTTGTTTGGAGCTGCTGATCTCGCAGTGGCATTTTGTGCGTGATTCTCCTTGCTTTGCTGATCTAGTTCATAGACCGTATCATTGTCCTGGTCTTCTGAAAGAACCTTGTCCTCAAGGTTCAGGTGAGGATATAGTCGTTTTAACTCCCTAATGTCTTCCCAGGAACCTTCCTCTAGTGCCAATCCCTCCCATTGCACTAAGGCTTGAGTGAGGGGAACCCTATTGCGATGAAGACGACAGGGGAAGAGAGAAATAAAAAATGGGCGTGTAATAGCTACCAAAGAGCTCCAGCTCAGCAGGGGGATATCAAGGGAGAGAGAAGGAAAATCAACAATTCACCAAAGTGGTATATCTTCAGGTGATGGGGGTGATTTAGAGAAAATAGGGGAGATGAAATCATAGAAGAGGAAAGGGATAGGTTGCAAAGCAGGGGAGAGGATTAGGCTCATCCAATCCAGACTAACTGACTTTCTAGAGAGGAATGCCAGAATTCTAAGAAAAAACATTAGGAGCATCAAGTCACCTCTTCTGTGAGTTCGATGCCTTGAGTATCAGAACCTTTTGTATGCATACTCATAGGTCATCTGGTTTTAAGACACCGCTGCCCAAAAGCGGCATCTGGTAGGCAATGGAAAGATCCCAGTAAGATACAAACTTCAACTTCGAAGTCATTGTAAAGGGAGTTTCTTTAGACCAAGCGATCACGAATGAATGAGCTGGAGGAGATACATTGAACAAGGTGAAGGAAATCACTTGACGTGATGAAATGACTTGAGGGAAGAGTGTTAAGAGGGAGAGCTATTTTACCAGAGGAGAAAATCACTTGTCAGCAATTCCTTTAAATCTTTCAACTCGCTGGTGTTCTCTTTCAACTCTTTCCTTTCCCACTGCAACTCCTGAATGGCAGTGATCTTAGCTAAGCTGGTGGTCCTCGCTGGTGTTCTCTTTCAACTCTTTCCTTTCCCACTACAACTCCTAAACAGTAGTGATCTTAGCTAACTAGTGTTCATTACAAAAATGAGGGCTAGTTTTAGGACGGTAAGCAGAATCATGGGCAACATCTTTAGTTTAATACTGTACTTTGCCCCCTGGAAATGGTGGCCAAGATCTTCAAGTAACAATCTATTGAGGGATATGATCCGTTCATATTGCTCGCAAGGATTTTCTCCAGCCTTTGCTGGCTTTTATACGAAATAATAGATCGTAAAAACCAGCTGAACACTACTGTTAATAGCATTGACTTAGGGTTGGAGTATACATGCTTATTCTTCTTCATTTAACATCTTACTAACGTCCGTAACACGGGAACGAGAATGAAGGTAGATTCAAATATTTTTGTATATAACATAATTTTTTTTTTTTACTGTAAAAGCTAACTTTTTTTCATTGCAGAAAATTATTTCTATTGCGCTTGCGGTTGAAGGTGCAATTGTTATAACGATAGTGTTGGTCGCCATCTTGGTCATGGGCACTAATGATCAAACAAACAGGTTCATTGGAGTTGTCAGTAGTATTGCAACAAACATCCTGTATGTTTTGCCAGTGAAGGCTCTGGTATAATCCTCACCTAAATGGTTTTGTTGCTTCCACTTTCAGCTTGAGCTTGATTCTCTTCTTGAGTTTCTCATTTGCAGATAAAGGCATTAAGGGAAAAAAATGTGAAAAGGATGTCTATAGCCATTGCATGCGTCATTTTCTATTCTCTCTTCCCCTATCGTCTTCGCCGCAATGGGATGCCCCTCACTCAAGCCTTAGTGCAATGGGTGGGATTGGCACTAGAGGAAGCTTCCTGGGAAGACGTCAGGGAGTTACAAAGACTATATCCTCAGCTGAACCTTGAGGACATGGTTTTTTCAGAAGACCAGGGCAATGATACGGTTTATGAACCAGATCAGCAAAGCAAGGAGAATCACGCCTAATGAGATCAGATCACAGAAGAGGTGACTTGACGCTCCTAATGTTTTTTCTTAGAATTATGGCTTTCCTCTCTGGAAAGTCAGTCATTCTCGATTGAGCATAATCCTCTCCCCTGCCCTGCAACCTATCCCTTTCCTCTTCCATGATTCCATCTCCCCTATTTTCTCTGAATCCCCCTCCCCCCCCCCCCGGCCCCCATTGCCTGAGGATATATCACTTTGGTGAATTGTCGATTTTCCTTCTCTCTCCCTTGATATCCCCCCGCTCACCTGGAGCTCTTTGGTAGCTATTAAACGCCCATTTTCTATTCTCTCTTCCCCTGTTGTCTTCGCCGCAATGGGGTGCCCCTCACTCAAGCCTTAGTGCAATGGGAGGGATTGGCACTATTCTCTCTTGTGATCTTCTCCTTCCTTGGAATTGGGCAGGGTAAGGCATCATCGGTAGCAGGATTAGGTGGAAGTAGGGTCGTCTAAGTGGTGGGGTCGCCAAGACAAGGCTTGAGCAAGGAAACATGGAAACAAGAGTGATGCAGGCAGTAGTTGGCAGTTCCAAACGATAAGCAACAATGCCAATGCGAGCAGTAATTTGAGAAGGACCGAAATTGCGTCTGCCCAACTTCTCATGAAGGCGTAAAGCGACCGAAGATTGCCGATAAGGTCGCAATTTAACAAAGACCCACTCACCCACCTCGTATTGGATATCCTTGCGATGTTGGTCAGTGGAGGACTTCATATGGCCTTGGGCACGTTGGAGATTGTTGCGAAGAAGGCGTAGGAGATGATCTCGGTTCTGTAATTCGTTGTCAACAGTGGCGTTGTTAGAGGACGCTAGGAGGTACTGTGTGAGAGTTTGTCCATAGAGTGCCTGAAAGGGAGTCATGCCAGCTGACGAGTGGAATGCAAAATTATACCAAAATTCAGCAAGATGCAAGTAATGGGTCCATGTGGTCGGAGCATCTGCGACATAACATCAGAGGTAGAGCTCAACACTGCGGTTCAATACCTCAGTTTGGCCGTTCGACTGAGGGTGATAAGCAATGCTAAAAGCAAGCTGTGTTCCTTGGAGGCGAAAGAGTTCCTTCCAGAAGTGGCTAAGGAACATTGAATCTCTATCGCTGACGATGGATCTAGGAAAACCATGTAATTTGACAATCTCCGAAATAAAGACCTCAATGACGTTGCTATTAGTGAAATTTCCAGGTAGTGAACATAAGTGTGCATACTTAGTAAAACGATTGATCACCGAAAGAATTGTTGTTTTGCCTTTAGAATTTGGAAGCGCAACAATGAAATCCAGTGAGATGTCCTCCCAGACCTTGGAAGGGATTGCCACTGGTTGGAGAAGTCCACTAGGAGCAGAAGTAGGAGATTTCATCTATTGGCACACCGAGCAAGAGGCGACGAATTCCTTGACGAATGTACGAAGGCCTTTCCAGTGGAAATTCACAGAGACACGCTTGTAAGTGCGAAGGAACCCGGCATGACCTCCAATTGGTGAGGCATGAAATTCATAAAGAAAAACCGCACGTAGTGGAGAAGTGGCCGAAATTGAGAGATGATGGTTGAAATAGAGAAGACCATGCCTATAAGTGTAACCTGGATGTGCAACAGGATCATTCAATAAGGCATCTCGAAGAGCACATAACTCCGGATCAGCAGCAATTTCAGCACGCAGCTGGTTAAGGAATTGCAGTGTTGGGTGAGAAATAGCAAAGAGACTTGCATCTGGTAGAGGGGCACGTGAGAGCGCGTCAGCACCGGAATTGGTTTGGCCAGGTTTATAAACAATGTCAAAAGTGAATCCCAACAACTTGGAAAGCCAGTGCTGCTGTTCAAGAGTTTGAATAACTTGCTTAGTGAGCTCCTTCAGGCTTCTGTGGTCGGTGATGATGGTGAATTTGTGCCCCAAAAGGTAAGGTCACCAGCATGAGATTGCTTGCGTGATGACATACATCTCATGAACATAAACTGAGGCTAACTACAGTTTTGGCGATAATTTGCGGCTGAAAAAAGCAATTGGATGGTTGGGCTGTGATAGAATCGCCCCAATTCCTTCGCCAAAGGCGTCTGTCTCTACAATGAAGGGAAGCGAAAAATATGGTAACGCCAAAACAGGGGCAGCGATCAGGGTACATTGCAAGGCAAGGAATGTTGTCTGAGCTCGCTCGGTCCAAAGGAATGCGCCTTTCTTTAATAGATCAGTAAGTGGAGCAGCTATTTGGGCATACTGGCGCATGGACTTGCTGTAATAACCAGTGAGTCCCAAAAATCCACGAAGCTCCCGTATGTGCCTTGGTGGTGGCCATGCTGTGATTGAAGAAATTTTGGCAGGATCGATACTCTCACCCTGTTCAGAAATGCATTGGCCCAGGTAATCCATTGTACGTTGCCCGAAAGCACATTTTCCTCTGTTCACATACAAGTGGTGCTCCAAGAGGGTCTGGAGAACTGTCCTGAGATGATACAAATGTGAATTGCGATCAGTGCTATAAACAAGTACATCATCAAAAAATACCAAAACGAAACGTCGAAGGAAGGGGCGGAAGACCGAATTCATCATGCTCTGAAACGTGGAAGGGGCATTAGACAACCCAAAGGACATTACAAGGAATTCGTAATGCTCGTCGTGTGTCCGAAATGCTGTTTTGTGAACATCTTCTTCTCGAATCAGGACTTGGTGGTACCCAGATCGCAGATCCCGGCTTGGAAAAGTAGGAAGCCCCTTTCAATTCATCAGCGGTTCTTCCACCGTAGGGATTGGAAACCTATCTTGAACCGTGATCGCATGCAACGCTCTATAGTCCACGCAGAATCGTCAAGTCCCATTTTTCTTTTTCACCAAGAGCACCGGTGAGGAAAAGGGAGAAGTGCTCGAACAGATGATTCCAGCAGTGAGCATCTCTTTCATCATCCTCTCTATTTCAGCCTTTTGGAAGTATGGGTACCTGTACGGTCGAACGTTCACTGATTCGGATGAAGGAATGAGGTGAATGGTGTGGTCGTGCTCCCTCACCGGCAGTAATCCTCGTGGCTCTGCAAATAGCGATTCAAAGTCGACAAGCAGGTTAGATAAAATCTACCTCCAAGGAAGTTGTGGCGGAACACGTCTCAAGCTGTAATTCCAACTGATATAATTCTACAAAGGCATTTGTCTCAACCAGGCGTCTTAACTCTTGGTAGTGTAGTTGAGTGGACCTTTGGGCTGAATCCCCTTTTATGGTATAACGATTGGGCCCATTTTGGATAGTTAGTGTGGGCTTGCTGTAGTCAAATAAAATGGGACCCAATTGTGCTAACCATTGGACCCCTAGTACTAAATCGGCCCCAAAGAGACGTAGGATGTAAGCATCGATCGAAATATCATGGGTTGGTAGTTGGACTGGTAGCCCACAAAGCTTGCCCTAGCACCGTATCCGGTTACCACTTCCCACCAACACTGTAATGGCTGGCGCCTCCTCGATTGGCAGCGACAAGTGGGTGGCGACACGACTCTGCAAAAAATTATGCATGCTGCCACCGTCGACTAGGATCTGCACAGCTTCTCCCGGAGATCTTTGGTAGCTATTACACGCAAAATCACCCATTTTCTATTCTCTCTTCCCCTGTTGTCTTCTCCTTCCTTGGAATTTAAAAGACGGTGGTTTGCAAAGAACAAAAAGAGTAGAAATCAGAGGATAAGCAAGAGATTTTTGCTGAGAGCGATGTCTTTCCCTCTCTGTCTCATACGAAATCTCTCTTTTCTACCAATTATTTCATTTTAGTGACCATCAGATGTGGATCGATTTGAAAAAATTGTACATAAAAAGTAACTAGTTTAACCTATATGATCTCTTGGGGATGAGCTCTTATGTCTTGGTCAACTCATCAACCCAGAACACAGCGAGGAACACGTTCAAGAGTTGCAAAAGATTTAAATCGAATGCAAGCACTTCTAACTCCCTTTATAGTGACTTTTAAGCAGAAGTTTGTAGCTGGGATCTTTTTATTGCCTACCAGATGCCGCTTTTGGCCAGCGGTGTCTCAAAACTAGATGAATATGCCTACAAAAGATTCTGAGGTGACTTGACGTCGGATGAGCCTAATCCTCTCCCCTGCTCCTCTGCAACCTATCTCCCCTGCTCCTCTACAACCTATCCCTTTTCTCTTCCATGATTCCATCTCCTCTATTTTCTCTGCATCACCTGAGGATATACCACTTCGGTGAATTATCGAGTGTCATTCTCTCTCCCGGAGCTCTTTGGTAGCTATTACACGCAACCTCGCCCATTTTCTATTCTCTCTTCCCCTATTGTCTTCTCCTTCCTTGGAATTGCAAAGACGATGGTTTGCACAGAACAAAAAAGAGTAGAAATCAGAGGATAAGCAAGAGTTGTTTGCTGAGAGCGATGTCTTTCTCTCTCTGTCTTGTACGAAATCTCTCTATTATGTCAGTTATTTCATTTCAGTGACCATCAGATGTGGATCGATTTGAAAAAATTGAACATAAAAAGTAACTAGTTTAACCTATATGATCTCTTGGGGAAGAGCTCTTATGTCTTGGTCAACTCATCAACCCAGAACACAGCGAGGAACACGTTCAGGAGTTGCGAAAGATTTAAATCTAATGCAAGCACTTCAAACTCCCTTTATAATGACTTTTAAGCAGAAGTTTGTAGCTGGGATCTTTCCATTGCCTACCGGATGCCGCTTTTGGCCAGCGGTGTCTCAAAACCAAATGAATATGCATACAAAAGATTCTTAGGTGACTTGACGTTGGATGAGCCTAATCCTCTCCCCTGCTCCTTTGCAACCTATCTGTCACACCCCGCCCGCCGGGCCCGGTTACCTGCCCGACGACCCGTGGGTGCGATCCGTCACAGGATCCATGGTTTTATTCTATCAATAATAATAAATACAAATACATGAATCAAGAGCAAGAATAGTACAATAATCAATAAAAAGGTTACAGGAGTCCAAATACTCCAATAAATATCCAAGAATGAACGAAAGAAGGAAGATCAAGAATCAAAAGTAATATCGAGATCAGCGGAAGCAAAAAGAATAACTAAATAATCTTCATCTTCAGGAGGCTTCATGCTCTGCAAGTTCATGTATCACTGTCTGTGCCACATCAGCTTCAAACGAGAAGACTCTTTCATACGAATCATCTCCAACTTCCGACGTTGTGCAACCATCTGTACAGTTTATATAATACATACAATGAAAGGAATGAGTTCCAACAAACTCAGTAAGGAACAAGCAATTCTCATATATATGTCAATACAATCCACGAATGCACATATGAAATGATATGGATGATATGCAGAAATAGGAATGCTACTAAGATCTAACTATGCAAGTCTCTAATTAGCTGACATGCTTTAAGATATACACCAGCCCTCCTTTGGGTAAGTCTCATCACTCTGATCCGGCAAGGACTGGTTACCTCTGTAGGGATCCTGGGCAAAGGGGTAAGTCCACACCTGGCTCTCAAACCATGGCTGGGGGTTAAGTCAACACTCTCTCACCACGACCATTGGCAATGAGTACTGGCGCATGTCGGGGTTTCTAATCCAATGCAAGGTCATAATGGTAACATACTATATGGAATCCAGATACTTCCCCTATGGCACCAACCAACTCGGTTCAGTATCCTTCGCAACCTAGGAGTGAGAACCCTCACGGACTGGCTACCGCTGTTGGACTCCACTCCTTAACCCTATGGTCATCCACATATTATTGGGGCGGATGCTCTCATGACTCCTCACGACACCCGGTCCGTTCCTTGGACGTCCATGAGCCCAACCCTAACATATGCAACCCTACCATTACATGACCAATAGTGGACCACTGAGTCTCCGCACGGACTGGTTACCGCTGTTGGATGAAACATAGTCACGTCACCATTGTCACGGGTCACCCGGCTTCAATTCCCCTGCCGAAAGGGTAATAGCATGTGGGGTACCTAGCCATGCAATTCTAGACACTCCTAAGTATGTCATCCAGTAATCATGATAGTGCTGGAGACATCAGCAGGCATGTGTCCCATTCCACAGCCTTCTGATATCCCAAGCTAAGATATCCCAAAGGAATACCCCTTCCATCACAACTACACTACAATCACTCTTTATCATACCATGAACAGTTGTGCAATATCATAAAAGATGAAGTACATCAAAGAACACCACTAACAGCTAGTATACAATAAGATTCACATGCTTTATACAATTACAGCAAGTTACATGATCAAAGAATAGTAAATAGAACAGCTGAATCATCATGTATATGTAATTGCATATAAATAAGAATGCATGTCCTTACCTGTAATTTAATAGAAGTCCTCTAACTTGCAATCCAAAAACTATTATAAGACTTTTATTTGAAACAGAGAACACCTAGGCATAGGGTTACAAGAATGTATAAGAGTCAAGAGTCAAAACAATTCAAAAATCAAACCTACACAGTTACTGGAAACCAGCCGGTTGCTTGTGGCGGTTGCTTAAGTTAAGCGACCTCCACAAGCGACCGCCCCTGTTTCAGACAGTTTCCAACTCCGAAAATCAGACTTTTTATCATCCGATTTCAATTCGTTTTGGGATGATCTTAGTTCGAATTTCAAGCTTAATAGGTCTAGAACAAGGGGGTAACAAGAAACTCTAAAATTAACAAAGATTTATTACCCAAATCATTCCCCTTGATGGGATCCATCCATTAAAAAAATGCGGGGATTCGTTTACGGACAGGATCTCATCAAGAACATTGAAAAGGGAGATACAACAAATCAATTGGGTAATCACTAACAAAATGGGGATGGGTTCATATCAATCAGAGGTTAAAAAGAAGAGAATAGAAGATGGAGATTCATTACCTTAATTAGAATCACCAAGAATAGAAGGAAAAAGGTTCCAGATCATTAACAGCACTTTGCCCACCTTTTAGCCCGTTTCCACTGCCGCCTAATCGCCCAAAATAGCAATCCCGAACATAATAATGCATTAATAGGGCGAGGGATGCTATTTATAACGAATAGGGGGCAAAATAGGGCATTTTCCGAAGCGAGAACGGGGGTGTCAAGGCGGTCGCTTGGTTTAATCAACCGCCACTAGCAACCGCCCCCAAGTATATTGCTATACAAGGGTGCTTTGCTCAGGGGGTTGAAACCCAAACACAACCTAGCCCTAAACAACACATGGGGGATGTCTTACCTTCATTCCGGACATCTCCAAACACCACTTGCCTTCAACCAGAGATCCAACTTCCTAGTAAGGCAGATTCTTCAACAAGAGAATCCAAATCCATGGGTTCTGGATATGGATCATGGACTCCTACCTGGACACTCCACAAAATTAATCCGACTAGACCTTCGGGTTCTCGGACCTGCAATACAGATTCCGGGTTAGAAAATGGGGGTTGTTACACTATCCCTTTCCTCTTCCATGATTCCGTCTCCCCTATTTTCTCTGCATTGCTTGAGGATATACCACTTTGGTGAATTGTCGATTGTCATTCTCTCTCCCGGAGATCTTTGGTAGCTATTACACGCAAACTCGCTCATTTTCTATTCTCTCTTCCCCTGTTGTCTTCTCCTTCCTTGGAATTGCAAAGACGATGGTTTGCACAGAACAAAAAGAGTAGAAACTAGAGGATAAGCAAGAGTTGTTTGCTGAGAGCGGTGTCTTTCTCTCTCTGTCTTGTAAGAAATCTCGCTTTTCTGCCAATTATTTCATTTTAGTGACCATCAGATGTGGATCGATCTTTCTTGTGATTACAGTGACGATGCCCTAGATTTGGCGGAGTCTACAACTTAAAAAAACGATGGTCGCATGAGACGTTTTGGGCCTTTGGACTCATCTGGTATTTTCTATACTTGGGCGAAGTTCTATTGAAAGGTCAAGCCCATAGCTGACTCTTTTCATAAACACATCATCTTATTTTTGTTTTATTTAAATATTAAAAAAGAAAAAGAAAAGATAAAGACGAAAAATGAGATCCACACCTTCTAACGCCTAATGCCAAACCAGCATAGACTTTTAGGATTTTTTATGTTACTGTAATCTTTTCTTTTTCATGTCATTAATCTCTAATTAATGCCATCCTAAGATAGTCTTTCCGGATTTTTATCCACTGAAATTTTATTTGGTAAATTATCGTTGCAGTGCAAAGAAAGCACACAAGTTTTACGTGGTTCAGTTGTAATTGCAATTACAATCTATTATAATCATCAACAAATATAACATGATGATGACATTTTTATTTCTAGCGAATTGAACAGGTATAGTTGTCTATATCTTAATCATGTTGCTATAAAAGGTTACATGTTGAGATTGGTTAACAGAGAAGTGAACCTTTGATGTGGCAAAGGTTTCGTGAATACATTTGTTAGTTAATTTATCTTTCTTAATCAATTTAAATTGTAGATATAAACTTGAATATAGACCAAAACTTAATGAATTTGTTCAACAGAAAGCCATTAACTATGTCAAAACTAAATCCTACTAAGTCACAACTAATAGAAAAAAACTATATAAGCCTTAACGACTCAAAAGTTTCGCGAATATATCTGCTAGTTAGTTTATCTTTCTTAATCAATGATTTGGATTCTAGCTATAACTTGGATATAGACCAAAATCTAATGAATTTGTTCCGCAGAAAGTCAGTATCAATGTCAAAACTAAATCCTACTAAGTCACAACTAATTTTCTTTATTGGTTTATGTTGAGAAAAAATAGAGCATCGACACACATACAGAACAATATTTTATGTGATTCCTTTGAAGGTTACATCCTCAGCTAAGTAAATGTGTTGTTTTTCTATTGAAGAAAATGATGAACAATGTTACAACCAAGTCATTTCTCTATTCTTGTTCATGTTGATGCTCTTTTTAACCCCCCCCCCCCTCAACTTAAAAAAAAAAAAAAACAGTTATCCCTTGTTAAAACTTAGATATGTGAACAAGAAATTAAATTTGTGATATGAACATGTTTTGATAAAATATCAATGTAATCTAAGTTGGCATATTAATGAGAGTTGTTGGTTGGGCAAAATTAATGACCTTAAATCTCTTCCATTGTGTCTAATCATATCATACTACTATATAAAAGGAAAACCTCCAACACTTGTGGCATGTATATTAGTTGACCAAAATACCCTTCCTTAATAGACATATACCTTAAAGGAAAACCTCCAACACTTGTGGCACGTATATTAGTTGACCAAAATACCCCTCCTTAATACCCCTCCTTAATAGACATGTACCTTAAAGGAAAACCTCTAACACTTGTGGCACGTATATTTAGTTGACTAAAATACTCCTCCTTAATACCCCTCCTTAATAGACATGTACCTTCACAAAAAACCTAAAACTACCCACCACACCCCTTAAAGGAAAACCCCCAAGACTTGTGGCACATATATTAGTTGACCAAAATACCCCTCCTTAATAGACATGTACTTTCACAAAAAAACCTAAAACTACCCACCGTACCCCTTAAAAAGTGGACAAAAGTGACAAGCTTTACACCCCAACACTACAAACCAACACACCTGATCAATGGGTAGCTGCCCCAAAGATACGCAACCATCCACACTCCTGCCTGGTAAAGGGAAAAAAACGACGCACCCCAGCACTGGAAACTATACAATCACATTAAACAACAGCAGGAAAAGGTACCTTCCAACACAAACATATTAAAATGAACCTTCCAATCGCAGACCCACACATTATCAACTGCAATTACATTACACAAACTTAAAGATTCAATTATCATTAATTGTTAACTTGTCGTTGTTTATACTTAAGCATAAAAAGACATGTATTTGTTCATAGAAGTTATGGTATATATTTTTGTTAACCAAAATACCCCTAACCATTACCACACTATTACCATTACCATTATTAAAAGAAAATAAATGGAAACACACCAATTGCCAACCAACCCAACACCCAAACGATACCCTCAGAAATGAACCATGAGAAATATTGACCTCCGCCTCTTGACTGATAAATAATTAAAAAAAAGGGCTTTGAATAGAAACGGGAGCGTCGTTAGCCATTCAAATACCTCCATTCAACATTAAAGCTCCACAAACACATCCTTTAATGTTTAGTTCCAATACAAAGTGACACATCTCTTAATTTTTTATTCTGGTGGAAAAACACATTTCTTAACATGGGAGAGTCGTCAAGGGCTGCAATTCCATAAGTGACACATCTCTTGAAATTATTCCATTGAATGGGTTCCAATTCTCCAACCAAGTTCAAATTATGCATTTCATTCCCCGAATTGAATTCTCAGGCAAAACCTCAGAAAGTAGCAGTTGGGATACCAGCTTCACCCAGATGCTAAAGAGCTTCTAGGCCATTTCTCTATGCCAGTAATGACTTCTCTCAACTGATCAACGAACTGCTATTGCTGCTCTATTTTCCCCCAACTATGTCAGATTGTAATTACGAGCGCTTGTGGCTGTGGCGAAGGTTGGGGAACATTATTTCTCTGGTCTCTTTCTACAGCCTCTACAATGGGAAGCGATTTTTCTCTCTGGTTTTCTTCTCTTATTTCGCTTAAAGACCGAAAAGCATGCAGAAAGGAGTAAATAAAATGAAGATATAAACCCTAATTCTCACTTCTCCTACGTTGTCTTTGTGAACTATTTACTATCACTTTGGATTCAGCTAGCTGTTCCATATCGTTTCCGATGTATTTTTTATCCTAAAATATTTTGCCCTAACCTGAAATTCAACGAAATGGAGATGAGAGCCTGCAATTAATTATTCAATATAAATTCTTCTTTTGGCAGATGTTACATGTCAGAATTTTAGAGTTCTGATGATATTATCCTTGGTGGGATTTAGAACTATGATTTCAGATTCATCCTATTTAGGATGGCTATAAACTATTGGTCATTTCTACTGCTTTTGAATTCTGAATTTGATATTCGAGGTCGTTGTTCTAGATATATTTTCTGTGTGTGATTGTATTTGTACCTATTTACATGTTCACTCTAATATAATGTTTTTCCTACCTGCTAGAACTTTTTAACTTGCTTAATTCTCTCCCCTTTCATTAAGACCCATTTATAGGTTCTCTAATTCAGTGGTTTCTCTTGAACTTCAAAATTTTCCAACTTACCTCGATGCATCTGGATCGCCAAGGCCTTCAACTATAGATAGCATTTTCATATA